>NC_058130.1:470609649-470742884 GCF_016433145.1 Gracilinanus agilis | reverse complement strand
TTCTTTCTTTCTTCCTTCCTTCCTTCCTTCCTTCCTTCCTTCCTTCCTTCCTTCCTTCCTTCCTTCCTTCCTTCCTTCCTTCCTTTCTACAACCTTGCCTTCTATCTTAGAAACAATACTGTGTATTGGTTCTAAGGCAGAAACATGGTAAGGGCTAGGCAATGGGGGCTAAGTGACTTGCTCAGGGTCACATAGCTGGGAAGTGTCTGAGGTCAGATTTGAACCCAGGACCTCCTGTCTCTAGGCCTGGCTCTTAATCCACTGAGCCATCCATCTACTCCCTAGTGTCTTTCTTTATATAGAGAAGGTAGAAACTATACTCTCAGCTCTTTTGATTTTGTCTCTATTGCTTTTAGTTTTAATTGCACAGAACAAGATGCCCCCATGCCCTCCCTTTCCACCTACTTTCTTGCCTCCTTTTGTGTGTTATCATTGATTAGATTGCAAACACCTTTAGGACAAGGGCTGACTTTCTTTTTTATTAATTGTATCCCCAGAACTTGGCACAGTGCCTGGTACATATTATTCCTGCTCATTGAATTGAATTAGATTCTACCGTTTAAGTGTCTAGTGTAAACAAAGTAATAGCACTTAAGAAAATTTTAGACATTCAGCACATCAGTTTTCAAGTTATTCCAAAGGTGAAAAGATTCCAATAGAATAAAAAGATCACAATTCTCTTGGAGAAAATCAAAGTGTAAGAAAGCCAAAGGATTGAAGTCATCAACACTGGCTAGTTTATACACTTGCTTTCTCATCTTTATCAAATCTTTGCAAATAATACATGCATTACTCTGTCAGATTTGTTTGGTGGTGTCAATTTTTCTGAAGTAACTTTCTTCCCATGCCTTTTAAATTTTAATGTAGGATAAGGTTTACTGGGTAGAGAAAGTGGGAAGAATAAATAGGCTTATCTAGCTACATCAACATATGTATATGTCAACCTACCTACATCAATATATGTGAATATATTATATTGTTATTGTAAAGTAAATATATATGTATCTATACAGTAATGGTAAAAACAAAAAGTATTAATTCAAAGAGTGATCTATGTATGAATCAATAGTATCTTTGATGAAAACATAAAAAAATTAGTTTAGAAGATGACTTTGTATGGTACAGCATCTCTTAGATGTCCAAATAATCCACGATGTCCTGGTATCTTTGACATTTATTGGTTTTTGAAAACTGTTTGACTCAAAAGGATAAAATATAACCTTGGATGTTCTCCTCAGGGAAACAATATCTGACACATACATTAAAATGTTACAAGACACTATGACAAACATTACATTGAGTAATGACATAAAACTCAGTCAAACAAAGAGATTTCACTTCATTTCAGGTATTCACTAATATCATGGATTTGTACTAGGTACAAATGAAAGGATTCACATATTATGGCTAGGTTCTTTAAAATCTTTACTTTCAAAAGATATTATACTAATTACATATATTACAGTCTTCTCAGTGAAATACATGGCGATGTTTCATGCTTAAACATTGAGAAAAATAATACATGAAAAGTTATTGTTGGCTAGACTGTAATCTCTAGGAAAATGGATCCAAACTGTGACTTTGACAGGTGCTGCATGTGCATAATTCTCTCTGTATAGAATTAAGGAAGGAGAGGGGGACAAGGAAATTGGAGAGGAGAATGAGGAAAAATTTACAGTCTAGTGTGACTCTCCCACAAAAGCCTTTCTAGTTAACACCAAATTGGAAAGGCTTCTAGCTCACAGAGTTGACTCTTTATAGTCAACTTTGGAGAGAATGCAAATTCTCATAGGAAAGTAGGCATGGGTGGTTTGAAATACGCATTATTAGAGGAAACTATGGAATTGATTAGATTCTCTATCCATTTGAGCATTTGCTATATGGTTATGAATCTGGGAAGATGATAATTTTGGAAGAATCATAGTCAAAATTAATCCAAAGGAAAACAGAAAGATTCATGGTGTAAATAAATAGCCTGACCAATTTGTAAACATATTCTTACTTTTCATCATTTTCTATCTACATCTTACCCTGTTTGTGAGAACTGGATAAAATACACTAATTAGAAGTGTTATAGATAGAAAGGAGGCAGACCAGTATGATCAGAAATGAGAGGTGAGAGATGAGACAGCTGAAAGAAATGAAGGGCTGTCTCCCCTGCATTGTGAAGATCTTTTGTGAAGGATTTATGGAAAGATATAAACCAAAGTTTCCCAGGGTGAGAGGGCATAGGAGGCTTGTGATCGGAATTAGTAGAACATCCATGTAGTTAAATCCCAGGAGGTAATTTAAAAGTCACTCAAGAACAATAATTCAACAAACATTTCACAACTACCATATACAAAGTATCATAGTAGGTATAGAGGATACAAAAAAGCAGTAAGTCAGTCCCAGTCTTGAAAAAACTTACATTCTAATAAGGAAGATGCCCTATATGGAGACAAATATATTAAATATGATTTGAGGAATCTGAGAGAGGAGAGATCACTTCTGGGGAAGATTTCATAAAGGAAGTGGGACCTGAATTGGGCCTTTGGAAAATTTCCTGCTAAAAAACAGAGATGGGAAAGAGAAAGATGGGAATGGGAGTGGTGAGTGATCCAATTTGACTAGAGCTAGGAATAAGGGATGGGGAATAACATGCATATAATGCAATTGGCCTAATCTCTATTGTAGCAATTTATTTGTGACATTTGGCTTAGGTTCTGCTCTGAAAACTTGTTTAGTATGAGCCAATGCAGGGTTCCTGGTAGGTAATTAAAAGACTAATCTTAGCACTCGTATAAACAAGGGAGACAGTGGTGTAGATCAGGAGAAAAAGCTCATCATGGAAGTCAGGTAGATTAAAATAAATTAAGACAAAGCAAGCATTTTATCAGGTTCAAAAGCTTGGTTAACTTTGGTAAAAGTAATCAAGGCAAAAGAAGGTTCCTGAAGTTGACAAGTCAGAGTGGGAGAGTTGTCATCTTTTTTTATGACAGTGCCTGGCATCATGCCTTGCATATAGCAGGTGCTTAATAAATTGTTGTTAAACTACACTATTTCTTTAGTTGAGAAACAAGAACAAAGGGAAGTAGCAATCCTAGCAGATTTCCCCTTAACAGTAAGATCTTCTTACACATACTGGCTGTGCAAGGTGATCATGCCCTTCCATTCCCTTCCAAATTGATCCGGATAGGACTTTGGGGGCAGCAAGATGGCTCAGTGGATTGAGAGCCAAGACTAGACACAGGGAAGTCCTGGGTTCAAATAAGGCCTCAGATACTTCCTAGCTGTGTGACAGAGCAAGTCACTTAACCTCCATTGCCTAGCCCTTACCACTCTTTTGCTTTGGAACCAAAACACAGTGTTGATTTTAAGATGGAAAGTAAGGGTTTTAAAAGAAAAAAAAAAGAAAGAAAACCTAGGTCTAGAATGACAATGAGGAGACAACGTATCAAAATCTATGGGATACAGTCAAAGAAGTACTGGGGGGGGGTTATATCTCTGAGTGCCTATATTAACAAAATAGGGAGGAGATCAATGAATTGGGTTTGCAACTTAAAAAATTAGAAAAAGAAATATACTCATTTAAAATAAAAATACTCATTTAAAAACTAAATGGGAAATTCTAAAAATTAAAGGAGAAATTAATAAAATTGAAAGTAAAAGAACTATTGAACTAATAAATAAAACTAGGAGCTGGTACTTGGAAAAAAACCAAATAAAATAGATAAAGTACTGGTTAATCTAATCAAAATAAAAAGAAAGAAGAGGATCAAATTAACAGTATCAAAGATGAAAAGGGTGATCCCACCCCTAATGAAGAGGAAATTAAGGTAATTATTAAGAACTATCCTGCCCAATTATATGGTAATAAGTATGGCAATCTAGGTGAAATGGGTGAATATTTACAAAAATATAAACTGCCTAGATTAACAAAAGAGGAAATAGAATACTTTAATAATCCCATCTCAGAAAAAGAAATTGAACAAGCCATCAAGGAACTTCCTAAGAAAAAATCCCCAAGGCCAGATGAATTCACAAGTGAATTCTATCAAAAATTTAAAGAACAACTAATCCCAATACTATACAAATTATTTGACAAAATAAGCAAAGAAGAAATATTACCAAATCCTTTTTATGACACATATATGATACTGATTCCAAAGCCAGGCAGACCAAAAACAGAGAAAGAAAACTACAGACCAATCTCCTTAATGAACATAGATACAAAAATCACAAATAAAATACTAGCAAAAAGACTTCAGCAAGTTATTACTGGATTATTCATTATGAACGGGTGAGATTTATAATAAGAATACAAGGAAAGTTTAATATTAGGAAAACCATCCACATAATTACTTATTCAGTATCATACTTATCAAACTACTAAAACACTTTTTTATAGAATTAGAAAAAATTATAATAAAGTTCATCTGGAAGAACAAAAGATCAAAAATATCAAGGGGAATAATGAAAAAAAATGTGAAGGATGGGGGCCTAGCAGTACCAGATCTTAAACTGTACTATAAAGCAGTGGTCATCAAAACAATATGGTACTGGCTAAGAGACAGAAGGGTGAATCAATGGAATAGACTAGGGGTAAATGACCTCAGCAAGATAGTGTTTGATAAACCCAAAGATCTTAGCTTTTGGGAGAAGAAGTCACTATTTGACAAAAATTGATGGGAAAATTGGAAAACATTACAGGAAAAATCAGGTCTTGATCAACATCTCACAACATATATCAAGATAAATTCAAAATGACTAAATGACTTAAATATAGGGAATAAAATCATAAATAAATTACGTGAACATAGAATAGTATACCCATCAGATCTGTGGGAAAGGAAGGAATTTAAGACCAAGTAAGAAATAGAGAACATTACAAAATGCAAAATTAATGATTTTGATTATATTAAATTAAAAAGGTTTTAAATAAACAAAACCAATGCAAGCAAAATTAGAAGAAAAGAAACAAATTGGGAAAAAATTTTATAACAAAACCCCAACAAAGGTTTAATTTTCCTAATATATAAGGAACTAAGTCAAATTATAAAAAAATCAAGCCATTTCACAGTTGACAAATGATCAATAGATATGAATATGTAGTTCTTGGATGAAGAAATCAAAATTATCAATAATCACATGAAAAAGTGTTTTAAATCTCTTATAATTAGAGAAATGCAAATCAAAACAACTCTGAGGTACCACCTCACACATAGCAGATTGGCCAATACTGCAGAAAAGGAAAGTGATAAATGTTGAGGATGTGACAAAATTGGGACACTAATACTTTGCTGGTGGAGTTGTGATTTGGTCCAACCATTCTGGAGGGCAATTTGGAATTACACCCAAAGGGCTTTAAAAGATTGCCTGCCCTTTGATTCAGTCATACCACTGCTGGGTTTGTATCTCAAAGAAATGATAAGGAAAAAGACTTGTACAAAAACATTTATAACCGTGCTCTTTGTGGTGGTAAGAAAAATTGAAAATGAGGGGTTGTCTATTGTTTGGGTAATGGCTGAACAAATTGTGGTCTCTACTGGTGATGGAATACTATTGTGCTGAAAGGAATAATGAACTGGAGGATTTCTATGTGAACTTTAAAGACCTCTAAGAATTGATGCAGAGCGATAGGAGCAGAACCAGGAGACCATTGTACACAGAGATGGATACACTGGCACAATTGAAAATTATGGACTTCTTTACTAGCAACAATGCCATGATCCAGGACAATTCAGAGGAACTTATGAGAAAGATTGCTATCCATATCCAGAGAAAGAACTGTTGGAGTAGAAATGCAGAAGAAAAAACATACAATTGATAATGTGGTTTGATGGGGTATGATTGGGGTTTTGATGTTAAAAGATCAAATGTGAATAATATGGAAATAGGTTTGAACAATGATACATGTATAATTCAGTGGAATTGCTTGTCAGCTCCATGATGGGGGAGGGAAGAGAGGTGAGAAAAATCATGAATCATCTAACCATGGAAAAATCTTCTAAATAAATACATTATAACCCCCCACAAATCCCCACCCCCAAAAGAAAGAAAACGTAGGACTTTGAATGCCAGGCTAAGGATTTTGACTTTATCAAACTATAGAAAGATTTTGAGCAAAAGATTGACATAATCAGTATATCATTAAGATTATTTTGTCAGCAGGGTGAGAATGGAAAATGGAAAGCCAGTTAATAGCCTACAACAATAATCTAGGCAGGACATATGAATGCTTTAACCAGGGAAATGGCATTTGGAATGAAAAAGATTGGAAGGATTTCGAACTGAATTAAGAAAATGGGATCAACAGGACTTGACAACTGATAGAATATGAAGTGAGAGGGACTGAAGAGTAAAAGCTGACTGAAATTTCAAATAAGGCTGCTAAGAAGATAGTAATGCCATGAAACTGAGTGTGAGGTACTGGTGGTACATCCAGGTAGAGACATCTAGCAGGTAGTTTGAAATATAGTACTTATTTTTAAAAATTAGCAACAAGAAGAATTCAGAGTCTGTTTTATGACATTTCTGTATATATGGCTTTCACATTCCTGGGGTTGCCAGACTGTTCAGTGATGCCACAGAATACCTGACACATACTGTCACCTTAGTGGCAGCAACCTGAAGGGTGAGGTAAAATTCTTAGCTGGAAACTGAAAAGCCTAGTTAAGCATTGCCTCAAACCTCAAAATAGTGATAAATGTGTCTGGTAATATCACACTAAGTGAAAAGAAGTGGAGAGAGGTTCATTGTTGGAATAGAAAGTTGGGTCCAGAAGTTACTTTCCTGACTCTCTTTAAAGCCTAGGGAAAAGATTCAGCAAACTTGACACAGGCACTTTTGTTTTCCAGAGCTAGATCCCAACTTGAGTAATCAAAAAGAAAACTGGTGGAAAGCTGCCTTTTCACTGAGGAATACATTCTTTCATTAGAAAGCATGACTGTTGACAAACAAAACAAAACAACAAATCCATCCATTTAAACACTCACTCAAAAGCACTGTTTGATGAAACACTGCAAAAGGGACTTATTATAACCATAGATACAGAGGTGGAAGGCACCTGAGAGGTTATCTAGTCCAACTACTTCATGTGATGAGGCCAATGAAGGGAATAATTTGACCAGGTAAATAGTAGAGCTGGAGTTAGATTACAGACCTGACCTCAAAGCCAGCAATCCTTCTACGCCAAGCTGCCTCAAATATGAAAGTATAATCACAGACACAATCAAACTTATAAATGAAAATATATAAGTAAAAAAAAAACTTAGAAGAGCAATATAATTAAGTTATATTTAGTTTGTTATACTTGTCAATATTGAGTATATTTTGTCAATGTTTATATATACATGTTTATAATATATGTAATTGCTTAT
Organism: Gracilinanus agilis; assembly: GCF_016433145.1. NCBI lineage: Eukaryota > Metazoa > Chordata > Mammalia > Didelphimorphia > Didelphidae > Gracilinanus > Gracilinanus agilis. The sequence continues at coordinate 470,735,523 of NC_058130.1, read as the reverse complement.
ATTATAAACATGTAATATATATACAAAGACAATATGCTATATGTGTGTGTGTGTGTATGTATATACACACACACACAAAATAAAGAAATAATAGAATGGGACCAATGGGAAATAGACCCCATGGGAGGTGTGAATGTAGACATAGTTTGGGAAACTTTTGCCACCCATGTGACTTACAGAAAAAGCCTTTTTGGAAATAGAAGGATTAAAGAAACTTTAAAAATGGGAGATTATGGCCTTGTGATCATATGGGAGAGAGAATTTTATGATATTACTTGGAAGGTCGGTCAGGAGTGAGATGACAATATAAAGCAAACATTAAGTGCTGATGTTTAAGGTCAATAACATCTTTTGTCTTTTCCATTCAGCTCCCCAAATAAAATCCACGTGAGTCAGTGAATGAATACACACACATATGTGTATATATAGTATATATCTATATGTATAATTCTATAAATTACCCCAAAGATGCCAATTTTATATATTTATCTTCATATATGTATATTATATATATACACACGTATATGTCTTCTTAAAATATCTTTGATATCTGTCATTTCCATTTGAGTTTATATTAAAGGGAAACAAAAGAACATTTAGTGTAACAGAACCAACTTTTTGATGAAAGCTAAGAAACTTGAGTTCTTCTTTTAAATTTTATCTTCAATTCCCTAAGTTTCCTTGAAACTCTACTCTCTTATATTTTCAAAGTCATACTGTTACAGAACATCAAAACAGGATGAGTTTTTTCTACCATAGCAGAGACCAAGCAAGTCAATCTGAGACTTCTTTCTCTTAATTCCTAGGACAGTAATATTTCAATTATATGATGTTCCCTTTCTTTTTTTAAACTTTCTTTTATTTTTTCAATTACATGTAGAAACAATTTTTGACAACTGTTTTCTGACATTTTGTAATTCTGATTTTCTTCCTTTTTCTCTTCCCCACTCATCCCCAAGGTAGTAAATAGTCTGATACAGGCTATACTAGTGCTTTCATGCAACATGTATTCCCCATGATGTAACAGAAGGCATATTTCACAGATACAGTAAAAAATTCATGAAGGAAATAAAATGAAAGATAGCATGATTTGATCTGTAGTTAGAGTCTAACAGTTCCTTCTTTGCCTGTGGATAGCATTTTTTGTCATGAGTTCCTTGGGGTCTTGTTTTGCTGATAATAGTTTAGTCCTTTTCACTATTATCAAACAGTATTTCTGTTACTCTATATTCTGCTACTCTAACAGTTTTCCTGGTTATGCTCACTTCACTTTGCATCAGTTCATATACATCTTTTGGGGGTTTTCTAAACTCATCTAGTTTGTCATTTCTTATGGCACAAGAGTATTCCATTACAACATATATCACAACTTGTTTAACCATACTCTAATTATTGAACATTCCCAACCCCCAGTTTCCAATTCTTTGCCACTAAAAAGAGAACTGTTAAAAATATATGTGGTCTTTCAATGATAGTTCAGCTATATAAGAATAAAAATGGTTAAGCCATATTTAATTTTTAATTAGAAAACACTAGATCCCTTTTTAATGCTCCTGTAAAACTGTGCAATACACTAGAAGACTGCCCTGAATAGCTGATGCCAGATTCTTTGGTTTACGATATTCTAAATTTCTTGTGTCAATATAATATATCTAAAAACCCAGATAATAAGTGTCCTCAAAGTGTTAATGCAGACTTCTAATAGTGAGCACATCAAATGTCTCTTGCCAAACATATTACAGGACTATTATTATTTGCATCAGTCATCCAGAAATTCCTTGAAAGATGCAGAATTACTTAGAATCACAAATCTGGAGCCGGAAAGAATTAAGAAGTCACCTGGTACAACTATTTCTTTTTACAACTGAATTCTACAGTGGTTAAAGGACATAGTATTAGTAAAATCATACTGGTTAAGTGAATGATACAGACAACATTTGAACCAAGGTTCAAAAAAATGAACATAGGTTCATTTACTTCAAACACAATATTGTTTCATTGTTGAATGAATGCCAGCTACCTTAGTATCCATTACATTTAGCTAGTTTCCTAGAACTTCTTAAATTTTAATTGTGGTTAATCTACTTAACTTCAAATTCTCAAAGTAATCTACTTAATCCATAATAAATATGTGCCAAAGTATGCCCAATATGTGATATGGAAATGGAATCTATCCATTTATTCTCTGACAAACACGAGGAAATTTATATTAAAGATTATCTAGACATTTCTGTGAATATCAGGTATTCCTCAGAATAAAACCTGAATGAAATAATGTTTATATTTCATGTGGTTAAATTCATATTCCTATTATATATATGTAAATATATATGTAAGTTGATTCTATAAATAATAGTGTATAGAATTTTATGTTAGGCAGTAGGATAATGTTGACCACAGTATGTATAATTCCCCTCTGTCCTTAACTTTTAAAGAACAATTAATATGTGAGAATTTCCTAATCAAACATGGAAGAAATCAAAGCCGAAGAAAACTAATACAGATTGGTTATACATTAGTGTAATAGATTTGTTTTAGTAAAACTGTCATATAACTTCAAATTTAAGACAAAATAGCCATATATATATTTAATTAATTATTTAAAGGAATCATTAGATAAAAAAACCCAAACCTGATAGTAAATATTAAAATTCTTTTATAAAGCCAGTAAGCAATTCCAATTTTATATCTTTTAAGTCTCTAAGTTTTTGATATGTTGTGATTTCCTATAGTAGAATAAGCTTGAACTAGATATTCTGCAGAGACCTTCCAGTTCTGCAATGCTGTCTTTCAGTTTTCTGGGGAAAAGGTAGGAGTAGTTGCAAGAAAGCTCACCTTTTCCATACCTTTCAAAAGGACACTAGAAGCACCAGAAATAAAGCAAAAGCCCTACAAAATCTTAAAGAAAATATTTTTAGGGGAAAAATCATTCAAAGCAAAAGGCAAATAGAAAAATTTTACCACAATGAAGAAACATTATGGGTATAAAGAAAGAGAGACAATAACTCCCAAAGACCAATATACAATAATAACACAAATAGAAGAATGGAGAAAAAAGCCAGAATTGCTTACAAGCACAATAAAAAAGGATAATGAATGCACCAAAGGAATTAAATGAAAAAATAAAATGAACATGTGTCTATCACAAGATGAAGCAAAGAAGGAACTGAATAAGACTTAGAAATTTTAGGACAAATAATGATGAAATTCTAAATTGAGAAAAGTCCATGTAAAATACAAATGAAAAATAGACTCAATGGTAAACACAACGATTTTACTTGAGAAGTCAATAGTGGAAATGACAAAGAAAGCAGAGAAATTAGTCCAAAATTTATATCACTGGAAATAGATTTAGAATTTATGCCAGCAAAAAGTATTAGATTCAGATTTCTAGAAATCTAATGGGGAAGCTTATGGATAGAATGTTTGGAGTCAGGAAGATCTGAGTTTAAAAAATGTCTAAAAAAATTAGTTGCTCTTTGATTCTGAGTAAATTACATAACTTTTCACAGCTTTGGTTTCCTATTCTCTAAAATTGGGAGGAGGGTTGTATTCAGTGACCCGTAAAGTTCCTTTATGCTCCAAATCTATGACCCCCCCCAAAATAAAAACAAAACCCCCACAATTAGACATTTTGCATGGGCATATTACAAAATGAATTACTATCCTATATTAAATTTCTGTGATTTTTCAACTCTATTTTGAATACAGCCAAATTGTGATGAAGTAGCAACTAGGGTTAAAAATGATTAGCTGCCCCAACCAGAGATTCTGACCATAGTTGTACCCTGACTCTTTTTGACCACTTGCATTATTACCAGCATCAATAATTATAATAGAAGGTGATTGTAGAAAATGGGTTTGCTTCTGAGAACAAACAGTATATACTTCATATATATTTATCAACGATTTTGTTCATTACTTATACCCACCTTGCTTTTATGAATATTTAATCTCTTTAAGGAATAGTTAAATTACTGAGTGACTAATTCAGCAATATGAGACATTTTTTCAAACATGAATTCTACCAATCAAGTCATAGGATCCTAGCTTTAGAGATAGAAGGGACCTTAGAGGCCAATCATTCTCTCCTTGCCATATTACAGATGAGTAAACTGAAGCACAGTTTAGCGACTTGCCCAAGGTCACACAGCGAATAGGTGTTGGAGGCAGTATTTGAACTAGGGCTTTCCTGATTACAAGTCCAGTGCCCTATCCACTATACCACATTGTCTCTTAAGTAATATGGCAATGAGTCATGAATAACCATGCTCTCCAAAAACTCATAACTATTAGTGACCTAAAGATTAATCAGATCCTTAGTGTCTACAATAGAATATGTTATATTCCCAATGGTATATTCTGGCTTGTGCACCAGAAGTGAAGGAAAGACATTGTCAAAGAAATTTGAAAGAGCAGAAGGAGGTAGGTTATTCATATAGGTAGAGGAAGAGGTAGATGGTCAATTGAGTGTTTTACTGGGATTCATGTAATATCATAAAAAGAAAATATTCAGTATATTGAGGATATACTCTATTGAGGATATGTCAAGGTGGATGGCAAGGATTGTAGAAGATCAGAAGGTATGATTTGGTTGTGGTCTACAGTGGTATCATCTCAGATCACTGTAGCAGCAAAGTCATTAAGTAACATCTTTAGTCTAAAGCACTGATAATACATTAGTAAAGGCAATGGATAATATTACAAATTTAATTAGACAGCAATTAATCAACTTTCTAGTATATAAGAAGTACAGAACTAAGTGCTGAGATAGAGGTAAAGAAAATAGACCATAAGTCTAGCCATAAAATGTTTTTAGTTTAATATAGTAGAAAGAGCACAGATCCTAGAATCCAAAGACCTAATACTTAGCTCTAGCTCTACTATTTACTACTTGGGTAACTTTGGGTAATTTGTTTAACCTCTCTAAACCTCAATTTCCTAATCTTCAAAATGAAGATAATTTTGTTTTCCCCAAGTTCAAAGGGATTATCAATTATGCATGTCAGACCATTTGTTAACATAAAGCATTATACAAAGGTGATTAATTATTATGCAGAGAGGTATACATAATAATATAATTTAGAAATAAATCAATAAGTAAGATAAGAAAGCTAGGCTATTTCAGGGAGAAAAAGTGACAGATCAATTCTGGCCAGGGCTGTCAAATGCCACTTCTAAAACTGTAGCCTTTAATTTAAAAGCAAGAGGAAGTAAATTTATCCTGGTGGAGAATTCCTGGGGTTACTGTGTGGATCTAGACCTTGATCTTCTGGCTTCCCTATTGAAGTGCAATTTGCTCTCTGGGCTCTTTGAATAATAATATAACAATGACCTTATCCATTGTAAGGGTTAAATTAGGAGTTTTGACAAAATAAGAGAGCAGCTTTAAATAATTTAAATTTTAATGAGAATATAGTAGAGTGGTAAATTAATATCATCTCTTTAAGCCAGAGAAAAGAAAACTTTTAGCAACTTTTAACAATTAACAATTTAGCTTAATTAAAATAGAGAAAGTACAAGAATATGGTAAAATGAATACAGTAAAGGAGAGAAATATAGGAAAGAGGTAGTGAAAGAAATTTCCTAATGTCTACACTAGTTATCCTATAAATACCTATATTTACTACCTAAAACTGTCTAAAACTACCTCTAATAACAACCACCCCACAAAGTTTCAACCCAATCCAGCCCAATCAGAACCAACCCAATCAGCATTTAATCCAACCCCAGTTAGGTCTGTCAACAAAGACCAGCCACTTCCCAAAAAGTTCAAGAAAGAAAAAAAAAACCTAACAGTCCAAACCAAAAGCCAACAATACAAAAAGCCAAAAAACCCTGTAAAGGATAAAGCTAAAAAGCCCTCTCAGTAAGCTCAGGCCTGCCTTTATATTCTAGCAACTAAACGCCAACCACCAACCCAAAGCATGACCAGTAGCCAACTTCCTTGCAACTGCCAGCCCTAACTGTCAACAACTAACACCTCTTTACTGTCAGCAACTGACAGGCCAACCAATTGATGCTTGGCTCCTTTTATAACTTTCTCCTACCTCACTTCCTGTGTCTATGGTTCCTCCTTCCTATCTCTATGGTTTCTCCTTCTTGCCTCTATGGTTTCTACTTCCTGTCATTGAGGGCTGGTTAATCCCTACACATCTCTATGGTAAGAAAACATCCAGGTCCCCCATTAAATTAGAGAAAAGGAATAAAGAATTCCCTTTTACACCATATATCCCTCTGCTTTTGGTTTGGGGATTGTTTGGCTCACCTTGAACTGTTTTGCTTCACCTTATTGGTATGCTTTGTGAAAAAGATCCTCTTGCTTATATCTCTTTTAGTTTTTAGCCCTCTGGACTTCAACTTTGGATTAGGTCCCTATGGTTGTTCCTGCAACAGCTTGCAAGTCCAGTTTCTCTCTGTCTAGCTCAAAGCCTCACCCTATTGTGAAGGTTGCCTGGCTGCTCCATTCAAAAGCCCTTATACCTAACCTGGGACAATGTGGCATGGGTAGAAGCAAAAGTCTTTGTAGAGGGGTTTGAGTTTTGAAGAAGGTGTGAAATGTGAAAGATGAAAGAAGTAGGTGAAGCAAATACTTTCAGACAGGCACAGGGAACACCAGCCTGAGCAAAGGTTCAGCCACAAAACATCACAGGACAAATTTGAGAAATGGCATGTTGTAGGAGAAATCATAAACATGTGCCTATTTCATAATGCTAACTGATATATTAAACTTGTTCTTAGTGATGGTTTTGAGCATGAAATCTCCCTTTTTAAAGCCATGGAAATGAATGCAGCTGTGTTTATTCTAATGTGTGATATACACATTTGCATATGGCTGTATTTGGAACATAACTTCTTATACCGACACTGAATGCTTTAAGAAAGAAATTCTTTTTGAATACACAGCATGCTTCCAGAGTTTTAAAACTATAATGCTGTCCCCCATTTCTTCTAACTGTAACACCATTAAGTGCATTTTTTGATTAAAAAAACAACAAAATTCTAAGCCCTACTGTGTTATTCCTGACAAGAGAACATTTATACTTTTATAGTTGTTCCCAAACAACATCATTAAGGTTCTCAACTTGTTGCATGGGAACCTATTTTTATAAATAGAAATTGTGAAAAAATAAAACCCATAGCCAAGTACAGCTTCACCAAATCCTCAGAGGCAAAACATAAAACTTTTTAGGTTCAAGACCAAGCACCATTCTAATGTTTGTTCACAAAATTTGTCAAAATGCCAATTGGTTCATGATTTTCATGTTGGAAATGTTTTCCAGATTTAAAAAAAAATAGAGTATTAAATGATACTATGAATATATTCCTAAAGACTCTACATTTTGCAGACAGTATATTCAAGATTTGGATTTTGGTTTGTAGGTTTGAAACTGGATAAAATTACTCAGTTGGATGCTCTACATTAATGAAATAAAATTGCTTCTTTTAATATATCTTTAGTTTGTGTTGCTAATGGTCACTTTCTGAGAATTTTCTCATAGACATAGGAGAAAGATGACTTAGATTTTTTTAAGACTGATTGATCCAACAGACATTAAGCATATATACTACATGAAATATGCTGTACTAGGAGAAAAGGAGACAGTGGAGGAGAAACAAAGGAAAAAAGTTAGATTTCCTGTCCTCAGGTAATTTACAATCTACTATAGGAAGATGACACGAATAAACATAATAGGATATAATATAATCAAACTGGGGAAATCTAAACTGGTATTAGATTGAATTAAGTAGAAATCACTGTCAAAAAGGAGTATCAAGGAGGGCTCACTGGAAGAGATAGCATTGGTAGGATGTCAATAGGTGGAGAAAGAAAGGTCTTTTCAGGACTAGAGAAAAGTAAGAACAAACGTTCACAGACAATAAAGGGGGAAACAGGCAGAGGAGACATTGTGTAATTCAGTTTTGCTATAGGGTAGAATACATGAGAAAGAATAGTGTTTGAAAAGGCAGGAAAGTTAAGTTGAAGTCAGATTATTGGAGACCAAGAATCCCAGGCTGGGAAAATTGGTTTTCAATCAATAAGCAATGGGCAACCATTAAGGACTACAAAACAGTGGAATGAAGAGATGATATTTAGGAAATAGGAGGACTAATATTTCAGTCATATGTAGGATAAACTGGAGGGTAAAGATAGGAGACAGAGTCACTGTAAGTAGGCTGCTGCAGTAATCCAGAAGAAAGTTCATATGGGTTTGAATTAAAGTAGACATGGTAAGGAAAAGGCATATGTGAAAAATAGCATAGAAACTATATTGTATATATTTGTATTTATTCATTTAAATTTATACAATATATACTTACACATACACTTGTCTTCCCTATCAGGGATAATTTCTTTATTTATACTTATATCCCCAACACACAGCTCAATGCCCAGCACATAGTAGGAATTTAATAAGATATTTATTGTTTGACTGGCAGAGATCTTTCCTTCTCTACTCTCCTCTGTTCTTCCAGCCACTTTTGATCCTTGACATTACTTCGTATGTTTTTTACTTACTTATGCTTACAAATGTCGTTCCCCCTAAGCGACTGTAAACATCTTGAGGGTAGGAATTATTTCATTTCTATTTTTGTATTCTCAGTACTGAGCACACTGATGAGGTCATAATAAGCCTTTACCAAGTACTGATTGGGTAAACCAGCTGATATGGGAGGAAGGATCGAGAAGAGTCAAAGATGACTTTGAAGTGTGGCCATGTTGTACTGGGAAAATGTTGGTCTTCAGAAATTAGTGGGGAAGTAATTAGCTCAGTCGTAGACATGTTGAATTTGAGGTTAACTCAGTGCTTCTAATGAGGTCAAAGTGATAACTTGGGATCCCTTATAGATTAGTTACTTTCACAAAAAGAAAACCTTTTTTTTTTTTTTTTTTTTTTTTGGCAGCAAAACTGGATAAGAGAGTGAAGATGCTCAGTGCAAAGACATTACTACCACTTAAAAAAAAAACAACCAAAACAAAAAAATCCAAAACATTTAAAGAATAAGTACTATCTCTGGTCAGTATTATTCTCTATTTGCAAAGGATAACCCACAATTATTTTAATGTAATCATTTACTAGGTAATTTATATACAAAGTCACAGGGAAGTAAGTTCAGTCTAGGAATCTTTTTTATATATCTGATTAATTATTCTTTCTGCAAAAGCAAATAAAACTCCAACAATGATTAAGTCTGAAAGCCCTCTGCTCCCCTTTTTATTCTTAATAACCCTGTAATCATTTCAAATTCTCAGAAAGGTCTTTTGGAAAATGATAACTAATATGATGACTTGGTTGGCATTCATATTATTTTATTTTTAGCCTCTTTAGAGTACTCTCGATTTAGAAAGTGCACTGGACTTAGAGTCACCAAATTCCATTTCTGAGCAACACTGTGTGATTCTGAGCAAGTTGCTTAATTTCTCTAAGCCTCCATTTCCTCATTGGTACAGTCAGGGTAACAATGCTTAAACTGCTTACCTCTTCGGGTTGCTGAGAGGAAAGTGAATATAATTCTAACTCAAAGTGCTATGGAAACGTGAGACATTATTGTTGTCTTTTCATTTGACTGGGGTTGGGGCAAAGTCAAAATGAAAATAAGTGAATATTTTCTCTGGGATTTTTGCATTGTGTATAAACATTCTCAATTCATACCCAGTAAACAGCTTCTCGATGCACTCAAATAATCGCATAAAAGCTCTAGCATTCACAGTGATGCCAATTTACTCTGCTCAATTCTATTTTGTGTCCTCTGGTAGATTTAGCAGCCACTGAAACCTACCTTGCATTATGGGGAAGAGAATTTTTGGCAGTGTGCTAAAAGCTAAGGAGTTCTTAATCTAAGCTCAAGAGAAATTTATTAATTCCCCTGACAATTTTCTTTTGCACTTGAATACCTTGAACTGACACTTTAATGTCAGAGGAAGTAGAGTAACTACTAAATGATAAAAACTAGAGTACGGCACTAGTTCCTTTTCCTTGGATTTCAAGGTGAACTTCATCTGCTCAAAGTCCTTCAAGCATTGCATAAACCGGGGATCTTTTCCCATCTATTACAAAATTCCTTGGTTCCATTTGTATGGACTGAATTAAATCTCAGACAAGGTTATTTTGCAAAATTCCACTGGCACAAATTACGTAAGACCTAATGGGTTTTACTTTTCTTTTGGGGTTTTATCAATTAAACAAATGTCTTTTAGTTTATTATCAGCTTCAAGCTATTCCCCCTCGTCTTCCCCCAAGTATGGTTTACTGCCCCTAGCTGCTATCCCGGGGGGGCATGCATTCTTGGATGCTGCAGTGTATGGCTCCTCCCAGGCAGACTGTGACAGCAGACTGGGCTGTTGTTTACTCCAACATTTTCAAACTCACAAGCTCACACTAAATCAAGCCGAGTGCCAGATTCCCAGGCAGAAATTGATTTAGTGCGGCACTGAATCTCAGCAGTTCAGATCCTACTTCTCTGGCTTAATGTGTAGTCTCTTTAGCCACTGCCACATCGAAGTAGCCTCGCCCAGAATAATACACACACACACACACACTTACACAGACACACTCAAACACACATGCGTGCGCCTACAAACGTACACATATATACCCAGATCTGAGGTATACGGATAGAGAGATAGACACACAAAAAGGCATATCTGCATCCTCAGAAGCATATTAATTCAGGGGCAAAAGCTTTTAAAAAATTATTTTTAGCTAGCACTTTATATGCCTGAAATTGGGGGGGGGTGTGCTCCATAGGGATCGAAAATAAACTTAGAAAATCTATTTCTTTTTGTTTATTTCTTTTGAGAATTCAAAATTTCAAAATGTTTTCCTATATATACTCTATGGAACATTTTAGCAACCCACCATTATAGCCATGGAAACAGAGGCAATAAATCCTAGGAAAGAATGGTAAGCTCATTTGTTAAAGGTTTCTTTTTCTGGGAACCAGCTTACAGAATCTTGAATGATTACACCTCCCTGTTTTGCTTTCTGGCAAACCACCTGTGAACCTTATGCTGAAGAGAAATTGATATTTCACAGTTGATTGACCTGGTAAAAGTTGTAGTACCTGGATAGCAATGGCGTGATTAAATTTAAAAAAAAATATGCATATTTGAAATCACTAATAATGCAATTTCTCTGGGACCAATGAATATAGATTGATACTATGCCAAAGATCCAATTTTATCTTGCTCTAAGCTACTTAGCATGCCCAGATTTGTTTCATTTTCCCCACTACTCCATGGGAAACTTTCTACCCACTTCAGGAGATAGAAAAGTTAAAAATAACAAATAATAAAATCTCTTTTCTGCAAAAGTTCCTGAAATGAAAATGATCCTGAAGTGGTCGTTGATTCCCTTTTAGTTCAAACACCATCATACTGGCGTATCGGGTTCCTTTTTTCATGTCTCTATTTTATTTTTTAACTGGTTTGGACCTGAATGTTCTTTATGCAGCCATTTATTTTTTCCTCCTGAGTACAATCTCTGCTATTATTTGTAGTATTTGAATAAAATTATGAGAACTTAGATCTAGAGCTGGTAGGAGCCTCAGAAATCATCTTGTTTTAACCTCTCATTTTACAGACGAGAAGCCTAGGGAATCCAAATGTCTTGTCCAAGATCTTATGGGCACTAAGCACGTGGCTGAGCAAGGATTGCTGAGTTTCCATTTTATTACATGGGTTTTAAAGAATACTGCAGTATATAAAGCATAATCTTGTTGAATAAAACCTAGAAATGAGGTATTAGGTTGTTTTCTTTCTCCTGTGAAATTTACAGAGCATCTAATTTCTTAATTTGATTTAAAAACTAGATTTCCCTTGAAGAGGAAAAGAAAACAATACTTTTGTCTTTAAGGCACATCTTTGAATCTATGCCAGCACTCTAGTAGACTGCTAAATGGTTTTCTTGTGGAAAAAAGAATCCATGACCTTGGAAAGATAGAAGGAATAGAGGGGACAAGCTCAGTTTCCTCATCTGTAAAATGAAAAGGCTGTACTAAATAACTTCTTCTTTTTTAATATAAAACCTTACTTCCTGTCTTAGTAACAACTCTAAGACAGAAGGGCAAGGGCTAGGCAGTTGGAGTTAAGTGACTTGCCCAGTCAAAACACAGCTGGTTTGAGGCCACATTTGAACCCAGGCTCTCCCATCTCAAGGTCTGAGTCCCTATTCATTGAGCCACCTAGCTTACCCTGTGAACTAAATGACTTCTGAGGTCTTTTCCTTTCCGGTTCTAGATCTAAGAGAAAAAACACATAGTCTCTATTAATACAAACTACAGTCTAAAAGGGGCAAGTCAAAATGTGGTTTTTAGTGGAGAGATAATTAGTTGCTCTATTACCAGCCCTTTCTCAATTGAAAAAATGAAAACATACAAACAACAAAAACAAAAACAGGCACTATTACAAAGCAATCATGGCGTGGGATAAGTAATTATCTAAAAATAGATTCTCATTTTTTGACAGTTTTGATTAACATCTACTCTAGCATTAAAACATCATGCAAGGGAAATCCAAATCAAGAAGGTGCTATAGCTTTTCATAGCTACATTTTAGTGCCTACTTTGTCTTGGCATTTTTTTTCATGTTCCCATTCTAAATTGTAGCTTTAAGATGGAATTATTTTCCAGAAATGAGTATTGCTCTGGTGAAAGTTCAAAAATGATTTGTAGAAAATAGTAAGAAAAAATGAATTAAAAATTTGTATGCCATTTTACTTTCCTTGATAGCATATCACATATAGCTGTTGCCCTCTGCTACTTTCTAGTGCATCATGGGCTTCCCTGCTCTTTCTCAGGTTTTTTCTTTCTTTCACCCTGAAAGAACATTTATTTGATTTGTTTGCACATTGATGTTTCTTGTAAATTCTTAGAAAAGGAACTTATTATCCTCTAACTCTCTGTTTTGGCTTATTCCAGCTTTGCTCATGCTTTCACACTGCTGAAGCATTGAACTAATATTTAATTCAAGTAAAGGCAGCATTTATTAATTGTCTACCATGTGCAAGGCACTATGTTCAGTATTGGGAAAGCAGAAAATAAGGATTTCTGCCTTTTAGTAGTTTATGATTTGATTGAAAAAAGAGATATGCATGCAAATAACTAATATGTTAGAATGTGGGAAAAGTTCATATTGTTTCATAATCAGAGTGCTTTGAGGAAGGCAGGAGAATATCAGTGAAGACTTTATCATGGAATTGGCACAGAAATGCACTTTTAAAGGATTATTTTAGTTTTATTCATTGCCTTCATCATGACCCACAATTTCTCTATCCCTCAGTACTTTTCCTGGGAATCATTCCTACTCTGATCCCTTCCCAATCTTTACCCCTTAATGAACCAAGTTCAATTCTATTCTGTATTTTCAAATTTCTCCTTTGTTCTATTACTTCTCATGTTTCATCAAAATCCAACTATGCATTATCCCCATAATCTTCCACTTTTGTTCCTCCTTACATGAAGCTAAACAGAACTGGTGGAGATCACAACTGGGTCCAGTACAAAATTAAGCCATTAATCCCAACTAGACCCTCATTCCAGCAGAAAATTCCTTGATTACCCCCAATTGGTTTTCTATCACATACTCCACAAAGGCTATTTCAAATCTTCTCCTCTTTTCCTAAGTCTCTCCCACCCTCTCAACTGAAGGTCATTCATTAAGGGTTCTTCTTTAACCTTCCTCTTTATCTTACAACTTCTTAACATCACCTCTTATCATTTCTTCCTTTTCTACAGTCTCTGATGAAGAGTTGGTGCTACCATCTAAAGCCAACTTCTCTATATGTACTCTTGATCTTATCCTTTCCTATCTTCTGTAGCACATTGTTCCCATTATCATCTCTTCTCTCATCTTCACTCTCTACCCATTTACTAGTTTCTTTCCTGGTACCTAAAAATATATTCAAGATTTCTCAATCCTTAAACATCTTCAAACATCTTCACTAGAATCTATTATTCCAGAAAGATTTCATCCCATAACTTGCCTTTCTCAAAAAAAACTAAACACCTCCTCTTTCTTTCCTTTCATTCTTTTCACTCCTCTGAAATCTGAGTTCTCTTTTTGTTAAAACACCCATTTTTTTTTGTCTTAGAATCAAGACAAGTATTGGTTCAAAGGCGAAAGAGTGGTAAGGGCTAGGTAATTGGGGTTAAGTGACTTGCTCTGGGTCACACAGCTAGAAAGTGTAAAAGGCCAGATTTGAACCAAGATAGTCATGACTCCAGGGCTGATGCTCTATCCACTGAACCACAAAGCTGCTCCTGAAATCTTATTCCTAATCTCATTATTTGGATTTCTTCAGTTACTTATGATCCCTTTATTATCAAATCTAATGACCTCCTTTCAACAGTCAGCCTTCTAGATCTCTCTTTGTAGCCTTTGACTTTGCTGAACACTCTTTCTTTCTAGATTCTCTCTCCATCTTGGGTCAAACAGTCTGTGTGACCACTCCTTGTCAAGCCTCCTTTACTAATTCATCATCCATTCCCCATCCACTAACACCAGATATTCTGCAAGGCTTTGTCTCAAGGCTCTTCTTTTTTCTCTTTATATTTTTTTCATTTAGCTACCTCATTAGCTTCCATAGACTCTCTTGACATTTCTATGCAAATGACTCCCAGATCCCAATATCCAGTGCTAGTCTTTCTCCTCTGCTCCAGTTCTGCATCACACATGTCTGTCAGAAAGTTTAATTTCGATGTCCTATAGGCAACTCAAATTTAACATGCCCTCTACCTCACAAAGGACTATGTTTTCCCCCAGACCCACTCTTCTGAATTTCCCTTTTTGCTGTCAAGGGCATCACCATTCTTCCACTCAGTCAAGTTCACAACTTTGGTGTCATCTTCAAATCTTCGCTCTCACTCACCCCACACATCCAAAAAATGGACAGATCTTGCCATTTATATCTTCATAACATCTCTCATATATGCCCTCTCCTTACCATCTATCTATTCAGCCACCACCCTTATTTAGACACTTAGCACCTCTTGCTTGGACTATTGAAAAAGCCTCCTATTTGTGAGTTGTGAATGTTCATATTGAAAATTTAACAAGCTGTTCTCACCAGCCAGTCCCCAGCACATCCTTGCCTAGATCCCAAAGGTAGAAGGTGTCAGTGGTGAGATAGGAATTTAAATCTTACTAGAGTCAAAGCTCTTTTTCTAGCATCACGCTAATTCCCTGGATCTGAGTTCCCTGGACTCTGTAGGAACCCTATAGTGTTCCTGTTTATCTATGCATCTGCAATCAAGAGGTTTGCTGGGTCCTTTTTAGAACTATTTATTCCTATCATGAGTTAACTGTGTAAGATCCACTCTTATTTCTTGGGAGAGAAAAGAAGGAATATTATAAGACACTGAACTCCTGTAGCTCTCTCTCTCACTCTGTTATTGGGAGATTAAAAAGAAAGACAAATGACTCCAGCCTGAAAGAGGTTTACATTTCTGAAAGTATAGGATCCAAGTATTGATTTGTATGTATAGTCCATCTTACATGAAATTAGTGCTTCTGTTTTTTACTATACACTTAGTAATATAAGTAAGCTATGTGTTTAAATGAAAAGAAAAAATAAATAGCCTGTTTGTTCTGCCTATGTCAAACCTCCCCCAATTCCAATCTAACCCCCACATAGCTGCCAAAGTGATTTTCCTAAAGCACACTGATCTGACCATATCATCATCCTCAACAATGAATTTCATGTCTGTTTACATCTCTAGCATCCAATATAGCCACAGTTTAGAATTTAAAGATCTTCACAGCCTTGCTTTTCCTGCTTGTTTAGTCTCCTGCTTGTCAGTCTACATACTCAGCAATCTACACCTTCTGGACTGATTGCTATTCTGGACATGAGACCTGTATGTGCCTTTTGAACTGGCTGACCCTCAAGCCTTGTATATGCTACTTCCTCACCTCTGCTTCGGGGAATGCCTCATTTCTTCTGAGACTAAGATCAAGGGTCACCTTCTACATGAAGCCTTTTCAGATCCCATCAACTCCTAGTGTGCTCCCTCTCCAAATTATCTTTCTTAATTTTGTATCTATTCTGTATTTACTTTTCTCCTTAATTAGCATGTAATCTTAAAGAACTGTTTAAATTTTGTTGTTGTATTCTCAGATAAGCACAAGCCCTAGTGCCTAGTACATATGTAATAAACATTTGATAGAAGTTGACAGATACCAACTTAATTTCCGTATATATCCTTTTTTCCTTTCCTTCCTATTGGTTTATTCCTTGTTTCAAAGAATAAAAAATAGGGAGAAAGAGTTGTTCAGCAAAACCAACTAACACATCAACCAATATTACAGTACATAAAATAAGTATTCTCTTCCTATGGTCTTTCATCTTTATGAAGAAATATTTCCATTTCCTCATCTGTTCTTTAGGACTGACCATGGTCATTATAATTTATACCATTCAGGTTTGCTATTCTTGTTCTTTCCATTTCTATTGTTGAAGTCAATGTGTTTCTTGTTTTTCTGGTTCATCTTATTTCATTTCATTTATATTTATATAATATTTCTCTTGGACAGAGAAGAATTTCAAGAGTTTGGGATCTATCTTTTCTAGAAATATGCAAATAGATCATGGCAAGAAAAGACAGAAGATGCTCGAGCATCCAGTCCAGTTTGTCCAAAATGCAGGGCGTGAGAAGATGCATAGTAAAGCTTGAAAGGAAAGGCAGGGAGCAGCTAGGTGGCTCAGCGGATAGAGAGCCAGGCCTAGAGATAAGAGGACCTTGCTTCAATTCTAGCCTCAGACATTTCCTACTTGTGTGACTTTGGGTAAGTCACTTAACTCCAATGCCAAGTTCTTACTATTCTTCTGCCTTGGAATTGATACTTGCCTTAGAATTGATTCTAAGACAGAAGATAAGGGTTTTAAAAAAGTAAAGGTAGCTAGAAACTAAATTTTGTAGAATCTAGATACTAAATTAACAAATTATTATTTTATTGACTAATATATGGGAATATATAGAAAAGTTGTTTTTTTTTTTAAATCAGGGCAGTGACGATTTTGGTAGCATTTTAGATAATTGAATCTGAGGAGTGAGGGAGAGCACCATCCAGAGAAATAAATATTTAAGAGGTACAAGACTAGGGTGTGAAGATGAAGAGTTACATTTTGATCTGTTAAATTTGCAGCGTTGGAGAGAAATGTAGGTGGAGATGACCATTAGATAGCTGGAATCTTGAGATTGGAGATTAGGGAAAAGATCCTTGTTATATTTTTCTCATAATTCCAGAATCTCATAGATGGGGATCCCAGAGACCATCTAATTCAACCTTCACATGAAAAGAAATCCTTCTGCATTGTGTCTGACAAGTGTTCATTCAGTCTTTCCTTGAACACCACTATGGAGAGAACATCCATTTCCTTTGGAGGGAGCCCATTACTCTTCAGTTAGTTCTAATTGCTAGGGAGTTTTCCCCTCCCACAACATTGAAAATAAATTCATCCCACTCACACTTTTCCTTGTATTCTTAGCTCTGTAATCTGTAAGCAAGCAAGCAAACTCCTCTCTTCCCTATTCTTAGAATAGTTTTTCCCCTTACCACTATCTTCCCCCAAAACCTACATTTGCTTGAATACCTTTACTCATGTCTTCAATCACTTTGATCCTTGTTTATCATTGATCCTTGCCTAATCCCAAATTTCTCAGGGATTTTCTTCTGTGATGAATGTACCTGCAGGAAAGACTGATTGCTTTTAGCATCACTGGTCAATATGATTGTTTTGTCCAAATCTTCCCAGGCCCCAAAACAGTTTCAGTGAATTGAGACACCCTCCTTTCCTTTAAGTTTCAACTCCTGTGACCACTTCCCCATTAAATCTTTGTTGGTCTTTTCAATGAAAGGGAGCTTTTCCCTCTTCAAATCTGTCATAGTTAGCCTGTATCTCGTTTCAAATCTTTTCTCACTTTTCCTCATATCATAGTTATTTTTTGGAGAGTATACCTTCTCCTCCCATTAGATCATAAGCTCCTTAAGTTTAGGGTCTGTGTTTCATCATCTTTGGTGTCTGGCATGATGCCCTGCATCAACAAGCATTCCAATGTTTATGAAATGAGTGATGTCTAGCTGGAGATACCAAGTGGATGAGTAGAAAGGCAAGTTCATCATAATTACATTTTTTGAAAGTAACACTGCATCAGGTCCCTCCTTCCAATGCTTTCTATTGTTAAACAATGCGCCTTTGTAAGAAGGCTCTCTTCTTTATTTATTTCTTTGAAATTTCACAAATGGGCTGAGTCTGCACAACAGCAAACTCTTTTGGGTTTGTCCTTGGGTTCCAAATATTTTTGTGTCCCAAAGGAAAATCTTCTGGACAAAAACTTCCTGATTAGCTGTCAAAGTCAAGTTCCTAGCTTGGTTAATCTTTAGTATCACTTCCTGGACCAGAAAGTAATAAAAATAAAACACCTACTCCAAATGGACTTGTCACTAGTATCTCCTTGGCTATTTGTATTTTTCTTTTGTAAAGACTGGGAAAAGAATCTTTATAATCTTGTCTTGGAATTCTTTCTTTTCTCCCTCCTTTCATTTTTCGTCATCTTTTAACATCATCATATTTAACAATAGTGATATAATTCCTGTCAATGAAAAACATTTTCCTCATCTCCTTCTCTTTACATCTACCCTTCAAATATTTTCTGTGATAACTTTTTCAACTCTCTTTCTGACTTTAATCTTTCTTTCCTTCAGTTACCTCTAAAGCCTCATCTAAAGTGATCTTTTATGCTTTTAACTGTGCCACACCATTCTTCCCTTCTAGTCTCCTGAACTTATTGGTCCATCTAAAATGTTTATCCTCATCTTTCACAAGTGAATAGATTTTAATCTTTTAAAATGCATTTCCTCATGAATATATGTAATATGTGAACAGAGAAGTTGAAATATAAATATTTCTCAACAGAAATATTCTATAATGCTGCTTTCCTTCCTCTTTTCATGAATCATGATTTCAACTTTGATTCTTCATTCAGCCTTCAACAATCCTTGTTATACTTCTTATTTGATGCATAAAAAAAGAAAAAAGAAGACCTACTGATTCTTTCTTGGTCTTCTTTTGGGAATTCTCTTCTTTCCTTCACTCTTATATTCAAAACCATTTTGAAAGAGAAGTTTTTAGTGAATTCAGAAACACTTAAAATACAGACACTGATGAAGATTCTATTCCATTCTTGGCCAAATTCATGGATAAAGAAAGATGCTGCCTGTTGACATCAGGCAGCTGCATCTAGCCAAAGAAAGCTGATTTGTCCCCATATGTCAATAGTATAAGAAGCCACAGTATTGTCTGTGACCCATCAAAGGAGGGAGTCGTGACTTTGCAATTAAAAATCAATCAATCAGTCAGCATTTATTAATTATTTGCTATGCATCAAGTACAAAAAGGAATGGACTATCTTATGTGTTTTGCTTGTGGTCCATAATTTAAACATATATTGCTGATTGTAACATGTTCTTGACTTCCCATGTTTAAAATGATATACTGACACTATTCATAATTTCAATTAGACTGAAAATTTAGTGGTTTCAATTTGTGGGTTGTAGTATAGATTTACATTGCTATTAACCACTGATTCTCCTTGTGTTGATGTTTTATTCATCACCATGTTTAGAGGGAGACATGGCTAAAATTGTATTTCCTTTATGAGAAAGTGATATTTTAAAGCCCAATCAGGTTATATTATAAAATTTTCCAGAAACACCATGACTTCAAATATAATTCAAAGCAAGATTTCATCCCACATTTACTAGAACCTTAGAAAAATTTGCATTTTGAAATGAAGACGAAGCTAAGGCGCTACTGACATGTGCCATGTCTTATTCCTCTTCAAATGAAAAGAACTTAAAAGATAATGAATAGAGATTTTGCCGAGGGCAAAAACATATGTACCTTGATTTGGCCTTCGTGATGAACAAATCCTAATCATTGATAAATCGTTATTAGAATAAGATGTAGATAGATGTAGATATAATATTAATTATAATGGGCATGAGGGGCCAAAATTAATCTTCTGGCAATTTGCATCTCAGCTCAGCTTATGGGTAGCCATGGAGTCAGAGAAGAGGTCAGAGAAGTGTTTGAAACTTCGTCCACCTCCCTGTGACTGTGAGCACTCTTATTTTTTTTTTTCTTCTTCTCCTGAAAAGGAGACCTGCCAGCAGCAGAAAAGTCCCCATAGGCAAAATGATATAGAAGACTCAAGCAATTGCACAAAATATTCAAGGCTGGTTCCCTATTTTAGTTTGATTATCTTATTTAGCTGCTTAGTTTTCTGTCACTTTCCCTGCCTGCAGGGAATATGGTAATAGAAGCCGCTAAAGGCCCTGGTCAGATATGTTCATTCCATTGCTCTTTGCATGAGCTGCCTTGTATGGAGCTCACTTCAGCCGCTGGAAAGAGCCTGCTGCTGCCCCAGCCACTTTCTCAGCATCCCTTCTATCTTATGAAAGTGCTTTGAGCGAGGCATTTCCAGATGCAGCAAGATGAGGAGCCCATCTTTTCTTTTGTTCCTTTAACAGCATTCCTGTATTTAGAATAATCAAATACTCTCCCAGAAGCTATGATATTGATGATTCATGGCAAAGTGGTAGTAACTGCAGAAAGCAGAACTCCCAATTTCCTTCTGACACAGATGGATTCCAAAAGATAGCAAATGGTGTCTCATCATCATGCAGCAAATAGAATGTTTCCCCTAGTGAGGAGAGACCAAGGCAGTGGCAGCACTTGGCCAAAAAGGGAAGCAGAAAGATGATGATCACGGTTGATAAAGTATTCTTTGTCGCAGACATAATAAACTGGAATAGACTTAGCTATCCCCAGAAATTTGTTCTCTAAAAGTATGTTTAGTGGCTAAATGCATATGCTACTAAATATAACAACTGATAAAGTCTTTTTTTTTTCCATTCACCGATGACATTGTATGGTATAATGGCAAGATCTCTGGCTCCAGAGTCAGATAATTCTGAAATGTGTGGCCTTCTATGGGTAAGTCAGGTTCCTCTTCTATAACATGTAATGGGGACTATATGACCCCCACTCTCTATATTACAAACATGAAAGGGTTGGATGAAATAGCTTCTAAAGTTAGCTCTAATGACCCTAGGACAGTGATTGACAAACTTTTTAAAGAGGGGGCCAAAGGAAAGGAAATGCTCATCTGTCAGTCTGCTTCTAAGGCAACTCTTTCAAAGGTTCATTGTATTGTATCCTACTCATGTAGCTGTCAGTTTAGGAATAATGTCCCTGGATAGAACATTTCAGGGGCCTGCATCTGGCCCCCCGGCCTGCCTTAGTATGCCCATCACTGCCCTAGAAAATTAAGTTCTGATGGGACTAAGGCATTTTTGCAACTCTAGAACAAAAGATCTTTGTAATCCACTACATTAGAGCAAAAATGTATACAGGAACAAGAAAAACTAAGATTTATGTATTTTTGTATTTGTGTATATATGTATATTTACATATATGTGTATAGATATGCATATATTTCTATATGTATATATGCATATATATCAAATGGAGGAAGGTATGGTTAGAACCTAATTCATGCAAACAAGATCTGGAGTTTTGGGGGTTAAATGACTTAAAGTTACCTAACAGACAACAACTTAATTCAATCATAGATTGTATTAATAAAGGCAGAGACCAAAAAAAGGAGGTTATAGGATCTTAGACTTAGATTTCAAAGAAAGGGACTTTAGAGCTCATCTAGTCCAACTTTTGCATTTTACAGATGATGAAACTGAGAATCAGAGGGCTTTTAGTAACTTGCTTAGGATCCTGAAGATAGTGGAAAAACTAATTTCAGTCACTGGTCCTCTGATTCTACATCTTCCATTCTTTTAACTGCCCATAGACGTGATTGACCTTTATACTTTGGACTAATCGGTGTATGATTAGATGAATATATTCACTCTTAGATGCTATATTTTAGGAAGGACACTGAGAAACTGAAACACCTCTTGTGAAAGGTGATAAAAATAAGGAGAGGACTGAAGATAATATGCTATGAAATTTGCCTGAAGTTTTAGCCTAGAGAACAAATGGCTTCAGAGTAGGAGGTCACAATATCTGTCATCGAGCATTTGAAAGGCTGTCATATGGAAAAGAGATTAGACTTGTTCAGCCTGGCCCCAGAGAGTAGAACTAAGAACAATATATGGACAAAACTTCCTAATGATTTAGAATAGTCCAAAACCCTCAGTGTTTCATGTATTCCCTCTCACTAGTATTCTCTAAACAGAGGCTAGATGACCATTCTGGTAGCGGCGGTGGAAGAGAGGAGATGTTTTCGAAGGGTTTCTTCATCTGATATGTATTAGACTAGATGGCCTTGGAAATCCTCTTCCACTCTCATCAGTGAAGCTTCACAGAAACAGCTGCCACTGATGAAATAGAATGAGTTCAAGAGATGGTTCCCCTTCACTGGAGGCTTTCAAGGGGAGGTTGGATGACCACTCTCGCTTCTGTTCAAAGGATTTCAGTATAGCTGTCAGTCTTTCTGTGCAGAAGTTTGGCTATTTAATGTAGAGTTCAAAGAATCAGAAAGTCCTAGGTCTACCATTTGCTAACTGGGTGATCTGGCATCAGTCATTAAGTTTCTCTCAGGCTCAATTTCCTTATCTATAAGATGTAGATGATAATGGCTGCACAGCCTTCCTCACAGACTGTTATGAGAATGCTCTGTGCTAATGATGTATGAAAGTCCTATCCTAATGGAAATGATCTTATTTGTTTTCTTATTGAACCTAATCTTATCTTATTATCCTGCTAGATTCCTTGTGGGGAAGGGGCCCTGACAATTACATCCCTCAATGAATTGCTGAAGGATATGAATCTGGTAGGAAGGGAGGAGCAGCTGGAAAACACGGATGGGCAATTTCTCTCTGCAATTTCTTTAATTAATAGGACTAATGCATGCCAAAGATACAGGGAATGTGTTTGGGGTGCTTATTTACTAGCTGATTCTTAGGTCATAGTGGTGTTTATGGCCTCTTCTTCATAGTGTAGTTTTTACCACATGACCCAGGCCTTTGTTAACCTCCAGCTCAGATTGCTATCATTTTCTCTGTTTATTCCTTAAAATTGCTCTGAAAGTGCTTCTACTGATTCCAATGTTTAAATAAAGAGCAGCTGGAGACTGGATATTTTCAATGAACCATCTTTGATTTGGACTTTGCTTTCTCTTTCTATCAGGAAGGTAAGACATAATTTGAGCTTATTTAAAATCACTGGGCAGGATGCATACATTTTCAAAATCATATACCTCTGAATTTGTACATGAGAGTGAACAATAGGTGAGTGTAAACTATAATTCTTAGTGTCATTTTCTTATTGCCCCATTACAGAAATAGAAGATACTTTTATTTGTTCATTAGATTAGGGGGAAAAGAAGTGACTTGCTCTCTCCCCACAAATCAGTGATTAAATAGCCAGAACATGATTCTTATGCTTAGTCAGAAAAGAAATTACACCAAACTATGGAAATCAAGACTCGTTCTTTCAGCCATTAGTGATGTATAGAGCATATGTTGTATGCAGTTCCATGAGACATATAAACATACACATGTACATATAGACACATATACACGCAGGTATATGTCAATATATGTATATATATGTAGAAACATTAACAAATGAATTCATAGTTAGGAAGTAATTTCAACAGCAATTTGATAAAAGTTCCACTTGAGGCTCTGCCTCTCTCCTCCACAACATTATAGTAAAATCTACATGTATATCGAAACATATATATCTGTATGAAGAGATGTAGGGATGCGTATGACCATGTATTTTTGTCAGAGGAAGAAGAGGTGGACCCTTGGATGGATAAATCTTAATTGACTTGTTAATGTTTCTGCTGTAATTGGTCTCAGTCACTTCTATATCCTTTATTCTTCCCTTTCCCATTCTGTTTTGTTGTTGTTGTTGTTATTTTTTTTAACTGAGCTTCTGCCAAATGTCACAGTCAGATAGTCATAAAGGGGGAAAGAGGTCAAGACTGTATCAGCATTTGACAATTATGTTCCACTCTGTATTCAGACTTCACAGATTGTTCAGCAATCTGGCTAATTTCACTCAAAAATTTTTGTGAAGTTCTTTCTGTGCTTAGGCTTAGTTAATCAATAAAACATGCTTTTAAAGATCCAATTTCTCATTCATTCAGGAATGAGAAAACACAGGGAGAGCAGTAGCTACTGAATACTAGCTACATTCCCAATAATAAATTATTGTAGAGAACACTGATCCATGACGAATGGTAGCAGGAAATAAGGCAAGGGTAACAGAAGCTCTGCCTTTGTATTTGACTGGGACTCTAGCAAAGAGTGAAATACTGTGATATATTTCACTGTTTCTTTTTCTTCTAGATCTCCTCATTTGTACATCCTTTGTTTCTTAAGGAATAAATGTCAGCTGCTGTTAGAATGTAAGTCCCTCAAGGGCAGGGACTGATTCATTTTTGTCTTTTTATCCTCAGTGATTGATTAGCATTGTGCAAATCACACAGTAGTCCTTTAACAAAAGTTGATTGATGAATTGATTAATTTCATCCCATCACAATAGTTTACACTTACAAAGCACCTGAAAGCTTGCAATATACTCTTCTTACAATGACTCTGTAAGGAAGGCAGTTCAAATATAATTATCCCCATTTTAGAAATGAGAAAACTGAATTTCAGAAAGGCCAAGTGTCTTGTTCATGGTCACATAGTTTATGTATCAGAATCAAGATTTGACCCCAGTTTTACTGAATGAAACACCAAAGCAACTTCATATTATACCACACTGCTACTATCAATCATATGAAAAGAAATTACAAAATGCCTTTTTTCAGATTGATACCTATAAATGCCATTCTTCTTCTTGAATGCATTTATTTTTAAGTAACCCACCCAGGGCTTTATGGAGTGCATAGATTACTGGTTCTTTGCCTATCAGTGCATTTAAGAAGGCTTCATCAGAAAGCATAATTTCTGGAACTTGGCTATAAAGTATCCAGGCTATTGACTAATCCCAATTTTCTTCAGTGCCTCTTATACAACTTCTTCTATAGTTGATTCCGACATCCAGAAATATCCTGTCCCTTCCTTATTAAAATTATGACAGGATTGTTGCTACAATGCACAAACAGAATTTCAGAAGCATAGCTTTAAAGCACATTATTGAGGAAGGATTTAGGGATGCTGAATAAAAAGCACCATCTGTTGTTAGTACTTAACACTAATAAAGCACTTTTACATTTTACAAAATGCTATATAATCATTTTTATATCAACTATCCTCACAAGAAGCCTATAAACTTAGAACTACTCAAATTTCCGAGAGGAAAGGGACAGAGGAATAAAGAAATTAAGATTTTTCTTCAGGGCACCATTACTTCTGAGATTCACAGTAAATGGGGGGAGGGAAGCTAGTTCCTCAGTGCCCTGGGCCTTAGCTCACCCTTCTATTGAATATTTCCTCTCAAACATTGTTCCCCATTAATAATTCAGAGCCTTGGAACAAAGACCAGAAGCCTGAGAAGGAGCCATTGAGGACTTTTTCTTCACTGAAAACAGGAGATACTTGGATATAGGGCAAACAATATATGGTACCCCTTTCTCTCTTCTGAGATATTTTATCATTTACTAAGGTGTGAGTTCTGACACTCCACTTCAAATATGTGTGAAAGTCTCCTAGTGAACACTGGAAGCTCTTAGGATGAGTAGCATTCATGTTATTTACAAGCTTTCTTAGAAGAGATGTTTGAAAAGGTGCTGATAATCAAACTTGTCTATAAAGATCGCATCTTTTAAAGTCTCCTATTTGCTGTATCCATGTCCACTTTCTCATCTCTACAGCTGAAAGGATGGCTTTTTTTTTTTTGGTTCCTGACAGTATCATTATCCCTAAAGAATCAAACCTTTCTGTCTCTTATATCTTCGCTTGCTACAGAAAATTCTGTGCCAAGAATGTAGCTGACAATTTAATTTCTGTGAGGCTCAGGCTGAGGACATAACCAAGCCTCATTTCCCTGACTCAGCGCTGGCAGCTCTGCAGGGGTTACTGTAAAGAAATAAACAAAACCTCCAATACACTTCTGGGTCAATAAAGTGATCAGATAAGACTTGCAAACACTGTCTTTACATAGGTTTTTCTGTGTACTTGGCCACAATTTAGAAAGAGGATTTTAATGTCACTGCTTCTGAAAGCTTCCTGGGGCAAGAGATCCCACCACCTAACCCATTGCAGAATGTGGGAATGGAGTGAAAGGCTAAACTACTCTTCTCCTAAATGATTAGGGGGAGAGCAGGGGAATGATAGAGTTACCAGGAAATAGTTAATTTGGAGCTGACAGGCAATGCGCTAAGCTTAGACTGTTGGCTTTCACAGTGAGAAAATGAAACTTTCCATCCCTCAGATAGCAAAAGCCTAATCACCATCACACTATTTTTAATGCATCTTGCTTTATAGCATAACTGGACTGCATTTTTCATGTGAAGGTAAAAATTAAAGGATTTATGATAATCCGATGCGGATGGTTGTGGGCGTTTCATTTTGACGAGAGCATTTTCCTCTATTCTTTGTTAACATTTCTCAGCTTCTTGCTACAGTCTTCTTACCCGAAACTACTCATGTGAAAAAAGTCTTACCAGATAAGCAACAATTCTTAGTGTACAGAGGCTCATATCCTCCCCGGCTATTTATGAGAAGTGACTTCTTCAGGCTTTTAAAATCAGAAAGTAAAAGTGTGCAAAGGAATCCTACCTTGCCAACATACTGATAATCGGATCCTGTGTATTCCTCCAAGAGGAAGAACTGATTCCACATCCAGCTCCTTTTTGCTCGATTAAGCTCATTCTTGCTATTTCCAGATAGCTCCAGTGCCTTTTTCTTCTCTGGAAAGCCACTAGTCCTCTTAGAGAAGGGGCTTGAGAAACTTTGGTAGGGCTGACCAACCAAAAAAAGCAGCAAGAAGTAATGGTAAGTTCTCATTATGATTGCACAAAGCAGGGTTCAGTTGTAGTGCCTTTCCTGTCCTTAAAGTGCTCAGTTTTGCTGCACTGTATCCAGCCTCATTCCTCCCTTCTTCCTTAGTGTTTGTTGCTTAGGTCTCGGAGGATATCTGGAAAGAATAATAACATATCAAGCATTTTTAGAGATACTTAAAATTCAGTGTTAAAGCAAATAAACTGGAAAAGTAGAACAGAAAATGGAATAGCCTTTCCTTTCTTCAACCCCCAAACTCCCCCCCCCACACCCCAAGAAAAAAGTCTGCTATCAATTTGGAAAGGCAGAAAGTGGCCTTTGAACATACTAAATGGAATGTGCATTGGGTAGGAGGCAGCCGCTTTCTTTTTCACTTTCTATTACTTAAAACCCCCTGTTTAAGTAATAGCTTCGATATAGGACAAAGTGTCGCAATGGATTTATTTTACTAACTCTTTCACATCTCCAAGTGTGGGCTGAGATCTGGTTCAAGGAAATGAATCTGGCTGTTCCTAGTTCTCTTTGCATTTCCCTTTTCCTGCACAAGTCCAACTAAATGAACATCTTGGACAATTGCAATATAGTCCATTTGATTAAAACTCAGCTTCCATCATGACTTATGTTATGAAACAGTCTAGTGAACTGACTTCTTTCAACTTTATACTTTTAAGGAATCAAGGTGGCAATTTCCTACTTGCCCATTAAGCTTTTATGGAACTTTTGTATATACCCCATTTTCACTGTGAGGGCGGTGAGCTTCCAAGAGCCTTATGAGGAATGGAACTACAAATCGGGGAGTTATAGAATCTTGGGGATGCAAAGGATCATCTAGTCCAGTGGTTCCCAAACTTTTTTGGCCTACCACCCCCTTTCCAGAAAAAAATATTACTTAGTGCCCCCTGTCACATACTATTACTGCCCCCTTACAGTTATTCTTTGCCCCCAAATGCACCTGTGGCCATCACCGCTCTTCTGGATCACTGCAGTACCCACCAGGGGGCGGTGGTGCCCACTTTGGGAATCACTGTCCATCCTTTTCCTCTTAAGGAAGAGAAAGCAAATGTTCAGAGGGGCAGATAATTCTGAAAAAGGTTTCCTTGCAAGGCAGCGGACAACTGAAAGTTATTAAGGAAAGGCTGAATGACCACCTAGTTGAGAAGAGACTCTTGATCAGATATGCTTTGGATGAGATGGAGAGCTTTCGGGGTCCCATTCAATTATGAGATTCCATATTTCTCATATTTCTCTACCTAACCCAGAGACACAGGGAGAATTAATGGCAGAACCAGGTCTAGAATTTAGGTCTCCTGTTTTCCTAGTCTGTGACTCTTTCCACATAGCCTGTAGTTCAGGCAAGGGATTAAATTTTTATTAAAAAAGTCCAAGTTTTCATAAACATGATTTCCTTTAGGCTCAGACAAGTATTTTTTGCAGATCCTAGGCCCATGCTACCCCGCACATCTGCTACAAATTGGTTTACCAATCTGAGCAATTAAAACAATGCATACACATATTCTCTTGCTACCCCTAGTCCACATTTCTCAGTAACAATCCAAGGACATAAAACCATATCATTAACTTCTTTATCTGATTACTTGATAATGGAATGAATCTGTTTAAACAACAACAAAAAAGAATTCCAAGTGCTTCCTAAAGCAGAACACAATAACAGTTAACCAGTTATATCATTTCCAACAAGGCAATCGAACACATTTTTATATTCACAGATCAGCATTTTGTTCTGATTTCTCCTCTCCACGTCCCCCCACCCCTAGTGAGATTTGCACCCTTGGCTCTTGTTACTGTTAACAGGAGGTGCAACTGGAACTACCTTTTGCATCAGTGGAATTGATAGTCACCTATCATCTGGTTTGGTAGATCCTTTCTGTGGAGATAGAAATGGGCACTTTATGGTATTCAGCATTTTTGAACCTTCATTTCATTATCATACTTCTTCCTGACAGCAGGCTGGGGAAGTTGGAAATTCCACAGGTGAATAAATGGGTACTGTGACAATTAACACTGTTGGCTCAGGGCCAGCAAACAGGACTCTTGCCCTTAGCTTGGCTTTTGGTACAGGTACAGCATGATTGATGATCCATTAGGTAATGAGCAGCTTCTCTCTTTTCCTTCATGGCATACGGATGAGGTGTGCACGGAGGAAAGCCCACTAATATATCTCTCTCCCCCCTTTTTCTTTCTTTCCCAGAGTACAGGTTCAAATATATCTGAGGGTTCAGATACAGGAAATCGCACTTCCCTTATGTTTCCCACACTCTTAATTATCTGCATAGAAAGATCCTGTGGTGAAGAATTAGATATGTGCACTGCATCCAATGTATCCCCTATGGTGCTGGCAGGGAAAGAGTGACATGGGGAATGGCCCTGTCAGCTGTTTTAAAAGGCAAAATCATAAAGGGCAGTTTAAAGGAAAATCTATACCCGTGGGTGTTTTGTGTAAATTATGCAATCTGGTGCCGCTCAGATGTTCAATATTAGCTCTTCTGTAATATCACAGATATAAAATATAAAGTGTTTGCGGGTGGATTTTTTTTTCTTTCAGGAAAAATGTGCCCTAAGTGCGATCCAAATTAAGGTCATTCTGTCTAAATATGCAGGAACATCACAATGATGCTGTGGCATGTTAACCAGTAACTCAATGTTGAAAGCTGAATATGAGGGGTTATTTGAGTAAATTCCATAGCGGAAAAGATTAAAACAATGGATAGGAGAACTTAAATTAAGCACTGTTTCTTTGTACTATTATTTCTAGTCCATAACTTTACTCTGATATATTCAGCAATAGAATACAGATCAGGTTAGACAAATTCTGGGATGCTCATTCTCTCAATTTAAACTTCTCTAAGAGCTGCAAAAATTTAAGTATAAAGTATTATGCAAAGAGATGAATTCTTGAGAATAGAAATGTGCATAAGATCCTAATGAACCAATTCTCTAATTACTTTTTCACTACTGTGGAAATTTCGCCATATAATTCATTAACAGTACTAAACATCTCAAAAAGGGGAAAAAATCAGCAAATGTCTTGAAATGTAACAATAATGGAATAAATGAAAAGTTTTTAACCAGCAGTCTGAAAACTTATCCTTTTAATATTTTGATAACTCATTTCAATATAATTAGTTTCCTTGGTAATGCTGTGCATTTTATTTTACTTTATGCCTTTAAGTTAATTCTGAGAAAGGATGCATAGACTTCGTCAAATTGCCTAAGCGAACTGTGACACATGCAGAAATGGTTAAGAACCTCTAGTCTAAATGAAGGGACCATAAATAACAATAAACACTGCAGAAGTACAAGACCATTGGTAATTTGCACATGTGAAACAATTCTTCATTTGTTTTAATGATTATCTCCAGGTTAAAAAATTAGGAATCCCAGGTTCAGTTGGGAAAATATTTTTTCTCCTATGAATTTTTTCAAGAAGCAAATATGTGAAATGTCTATATATAACATATTGTTATTACTCTTAGAATTATAAAGTGTAAGAATTTGTCTCACTTCCTAAGAATTGCATTACATGTCTCAGATTTTATCTCTTCCTAAGGAGGAGAAAATCCATCTTAAATGGTGATCAGACCAGGATCAGGATCCCTTAGTAATTGCTGGATGATGAGCTAAAGGAATATCTTCAGAAGGAAAGAAAGGGCTCATACTACACTGGAACTTCAAAATGTGTGGCCAAGTTTTTGATTCTGGACAAGCTAATGATATAGAGCAGACTTTCCAAATCCCAGTCATATAGGAAGCAGCTCATTTCAAGAAAAAAGCAGGAAACCAGAACTCAATGTAAAGAAGTAAAGGTATAAATAGAGACTGGACCTTCAAAAGAAAGGCTTGGCCTCTGATATAAGTAGACAGTATATGTTTACTCTAAAGAGAGGTCTTTTTTTTTTTTTAAACAAAAGAAAAAACCACCGAGTTAAATCACATTCTTTTCCCTTCTTCCTAGTCATTCTCCAGAAATAAAGATAATATCAACATGTAAACCCCTAAGGGCAGCCAGGTGACTCTGGATTGAGAGCCAGGTCTACAGATGAGAGGTCCTGGGTTCAAATTTGACCTTAGACGCTTCCTAGTTGTGTGACTCTCGGAAAGTCACTTAAAGCTTATGGTTCTTCTACTTTGGAAATGATACACAGAATGATTCTAGAATGGAAGGTAAGGGTTTAAAAATTCATTTAAAATATTAAACACACTCACTGTCATATCTGAAAGTTATGCATATTAAATAAATTGAATATATACTCTCATTTCAACTTTCTTTTCTTGGTTTTATTTTCATAATAATCTGGGTTATAGAATAGTTGCCTATTTTTTTTATGTTCTCTTAAACTATTGATATATGAAATTGGTTAATGCAGTTAAGATAGATGGATGTATGTCATGCTGTGAGAACTTCAGTCATAAGAAGGACATATAGCCTGAGTCCAGTTTAAAATATGATGAACTTTGGGGCAAGGTTAGCCCAGGATGTCTATATATCATCATTACATTAGGCAATATATTATTATACCCCCTTATCTGCTATTTTGCTTTCTGTGGTTTCAGTTATCTGCCATCAAATCAAAGTAACTGAAATCAGTCTACAGTCGAGGTCTTCCCTCAGCAGATTTCTCTGCTAATACTTTCATTATTTTTCTTTTTTCTTTTTTTTGGCAGTGCAGGTATCAGGTCATGAATGCCAAGCAAGGGGCAGGAGCAGAGAGAAAGGGTGTATATATATGGGCGTCAGCAGGTCTTTGCTTATATCTGTAGTTTCAGCTATCCATGGTAGGTCTTGGAACATATCCCCTGAAGAAATGTGGACTCTACTGTAATTCAAGCTTCACTAATTATGAATTTATAAAATTCCACAAAAAGTCAAGTTCTTTCTTTTGAAAAACTAAAAATCTTTGAGGATTGAACCCTTTAGAGATATGTGAAAATTAATAGTGTAAACAAGATTATAGTGTAAGATGTTTAAAATAAGAGAACAAACTATTCTGGAAAGTCCCTCAAGCACTTTTGAAGGAATGTTTAGCATATGAACACTTGATATGCTAATTTAAACACAAGTCTCAGCTATTTATTAAAACAGATCACAGGGTGATAGCATTATAGATTGAGAGCTAGAAGGAGATTCTCTAAGAACTTCTATAAGGTAACAATTTTAAAATTGTGAAGGTATTTAAAGCCCTTTTCAACCTGGCTTCAACCTACCTTTTCACCCTTATTCTCTATTACTTCTTTTTTTGTTCTTCCAGTCAAACTGACCTCCTCTCTGTTCCTTAGATATAAATTTTCATTTCCTTTTCATGCCTTTCCATGGGCTGTCCCTTATCCATGGAATGCACCTCTTCCTCCTCAATTCTATCTTTTAGAATTCTTAGGTTCTTTTAAAGCTTAGCTCAACCATTATCTAGTTGGGGTTCTTCCTAATTTTTCAGCTGCCAGTGTTTAGTGCTTCTCTTTTTCCAGATTATCCTAAATTAATATGTATGTATTTTTTATATACTTATATATGTCCATATTATCTCCCTCAATAAAATGTAAGTTACTTGAAAGAAATAACCTTTTTTGTTTTGGTCTTTGTTTTCCAAGTGCCTAGAAGAGTGCATGCCACAGAAAAGGTGACTAATTGAAAGAACAAATGAATGATCTTTATCATTCTGATATGAGAAATAGTAAAGTAGTAAAATTATATTTTCTTTATAAATATGCTAGTATTCTGACCTTTCACCAGTTTACTCCCCCAATTAGTCTTGGAAATAAACAGATGGAAAAGTAGCAATTTTCTTGGCTTGGAGATTCTAATTAACTGGATCTCTCAAATGACCTATAGTAATATTGACATTTGTTTTGCTTGTACCTAACTATTGAATGAAATTTGCAAAGAGTCAGGTTTCATCTTATTAGGAAATTCTCTGTCCTTAAACACATATGGATACAGTTAAAAAGATTGTGGGAAAACCAGGAGGGTATGGTGCCTCAAAAGACAAAGTATGAGAGTAAATACTTAGAATGCACAGGTGCTGCAATCTGCTAAAGTCAAGGAGGATAAGAAGAAAAGGGCATTACTAGGCAATTAAATAATTTGTGCTTTTTTAGAGAGCTATTTCAGTAGAGTGATGAGAGCAGGGGTTAACTGAAGAAGAGGAGGTGCCAACTATAGGCAAAATTTTTTTTAATGGTGGCAAAAGTAAAGTGAAAGAGAATGATAGCTGAATGTGTTAGAAGAGTCAAGGGAAAGCTTACCCCTGAGCCCAGTTTGTGGAGAAAAGTTCCCTAATCATTTCCTATTCAGCTGCTCTCTTGGACTTCATAATCTCCAGAAATTGATTATCCTGCAAGATGACCCCAATTCTGAAACTCATACCTCCTCAGTACTTTCTGCCTCTGATATCCTTCCCTTCTCCTTAGAGAAGGTGAAGCTGGACATTGGAGAGATCCTTTCAGATCATTCACTGTTTAAGGACATTAACCTCATCATTTCCTCCACAGGCAAGAGCTCTTCATCATCATTTAACCCATCCTCACTGGCTACTCTTTCTTCAATCTTCCCCTCAAGAGTCTTTTGCTTCCTTTTGTTTGATGACTCTCCCCTCCCCCCTCCTAGATTGTGAGTCCCAGAGGGCAGGGGCAGTCTTATGGCTTTTTCTTTGTAACCTCAATGCTTAGTCCAATGCCCATCATATAGTAGGTACCTAATAAATATTTTTTGACTCTGACTCTTAGAGCTGAGCATATTTATAAATCCAGAGTCAGTAAAAGAGAGATAGAAGATTCATGGGAAAGATGGAGTGAGAAAAGAAAGGTGGAGAGAGAGATTGAGAAAAAGAAAGAGATTGGGAGAAAGGGAAAGAGGGCAGATGGGAAGGAGAAAGGGGAGGGAAGGAGACAGCTACAAGGGGCTTTATGAAAATGTTGGAGTTTTATGAAAATGTTATTCACATTTTACAAATCTAGTATGAACTTAATCAGATAATTATGCTACCTTTTGCCAGTTTATTCCATAGATTAAATGTTTAGAAAGGTCCTAGTGGTTTTTAAAAATCCATTCTTATTTATAAGAACTACTATAATGTTGTTCACCTAGTAGGTGACCAATAAACATTTGTTGATTGCTTGATGACCTTAAAAACCAAAATTTGTTTATAGAGTGTAAGGTGTAGTTGTTATTGCCAACTCTAAAAATCTGAACCAGTGTTGTTCATGAGTAAAAAAAAAATTAGAGACTGCTTCAACTGCCCTTGCCTTATAGCATAAGACTTTTACAATCAACATGTCAAATGTAGAATAGAACTTTACATTTTTAAAGAGATGTTGCCTTTTCAGATATCCATTCCTCATCAGAAAGAATTTCCCAGAAATGCTGTGGCAAACAAGAGTCTAGTCTAGGATATTGTCTAGTCTATCAATATTACCATGGAAAAAAATTAAAACTAGTTATGAGACATGCCAGAGCCATATATAACTAAACAGCACTGTCACAGAAAAAAATAGCAATGCAAAATTAACAACTCCCTACACCTCTCAACTCCGAAATGACCTAGTTACCAAAATGTCAAGGGTAACTTTATGAGCCTTTGGTATCATTGCTACAATTATTAATGAATTAATATAAAAATAGACAGTGGAATAGTGGACAAAGTGCTGAATTTGGAATCAGAAAGTACGAGGTTCAAATACTTCTTCTAACACTTCCTGGCCAGTGTAACTACAAATAAATCACTTAACCACTATATGTCACAGGCAAATCTCTGAGATATATTGATGAAATTCTGGCCAGGTTTTGATCCTCCTCCTTCTTAGACTCACTGAGACATTGACATGATAGAAAAAAGACTGTCATCAAGTCCACCCTTCTACTCCACTGGTTCCTGGCTCAAAACTCACCTCAGAAGCTTTCTGGATTTACCTCACCAGACTGATCTTTCCCCTATCAACAGCAGCTCACATTTATATAGTGATATATAAATTATAAATCACTTTTACATGCCTTAGTACATTTAATCCTCACAATAACCCTATAAAACCTGTCTTACAGGTCAGCAATCAGGTTCAGAGGACGGAAATGAGTTGTCTGTGGTCACATGGCTAGTATATCAGAGGACCACTAATCAAATTCAAGGCAGTGATATAGTGGAAAGAGCACTGGATTTGAAGGCAAAGACCTTGGGTTCATATTCCAGCTCTTCCAACTAAGTGACCTGAGTAAGTCACTTAATGTCTCTTGGATTCAATTTTTTTTCATCTGTAAAATGAGAGGTGATCTCTAATGTCATTTCCAGGTCTAAATCCTAGAAACCCAGGTCTAACTCTAATTTCCATTTTAAAATACTTTACCACAGTGATTCTCTAAGAATACCAAATGTACTCAATTTGTATAATACTGTCAATGGTTACATTATTCTGATCTCTCAACTAGATTACAAAATGCTAAAGGGTACAGTCAATATAGTCTTTTGCTTAAAACTCTGCCCATAATTCCTAGTATAGTGCTCTCTACATGGCATGCATTTAGTTAATGTTAATTAAGCAATACCTAAACTATTTCTAGCTCAGGGGTATCGCCGAAATGTTACTATCTAATCCACTGAGGCAGAAAAAGCACAGGACCTGAAGCCAAAAGGTCTGGTTTCATGACCTGTCGCATTCATGAACTAGCTATGTGACCATGAATAAGTCATTAAGGTCTCTGAGCCTCCATTGCCTGAACTATCAAATAGGGAGAAAAATATGTGCATTATGGACTCACTGTATTGTTGTGCAAATATGATAAAATATTATATTAATGTGGATTGTTGCTGTTATCATAATATTTAAGTGAAATCCCTTAATTCTTGGTTCATTTTCTCATGCTGTATCTTCAATGGAGACAGAACATAGTTATCTATGAGCATCTAAATCAAGTCCTTACCGTATCACTTTAATGATTCATGAGCTTGATATCCACTATGAGTTCATCTACCCAAACCCTGAAATCTTCCTACTCCCAGCCCATAAGTAAAGGGTATTATCACAGGAGATTGGCCATGAAGTCATGATTTTTTTTTTCTCATCCCAGCAACTCAGAAAACTGCCAGGATCACAGATTTAGAGCTAGAAGTGATATTAGGTACTGTTTGCACTCCCCATTTAACAGATAGGGAAGCCTAAGGGAGGGAAATGATTTGTCCAAGATCACAGATTCCAAACTACATTCCTATACTTCAAATTCAGGACTTTTCCCACTGCACCACACTCTCTCTCCCCATACCATGTTGTGAATCGCATTAACGGCAATACTAGTCATACTGATAAAAATCACAGGACTTCTTAAGCAGGAAGAGAGTTCATAGTTAAAAGGAGAAGATCAAAGAACTGTGAAATAAAAGAAGAAGATCAGAGATACGAAATACCCCCATAATATATTAAATAGAACGAGGAAGAATGTAGATCTTGCAGGCATTTTGATATAAGTGGAAATAATAGTGAAGGTAAATCTTCAAGAAAAGTGTAAGCTATTCCATCTGAAAAGTTTTATACCTAATCAGGTTTTGCTCAAGATCAATTTTCTGATCTCACAAAGACCTTCTGTGTTTTGAATAAGTTACCAGCTGCTTCGAATAAAAATGAGCCCATGGAAACATGTCATTGCCAATCATTACCTGCTTTGACCTTCTTCCTCAGATGTTATGACATCAGGAGCCAATTTTCATGTTTTGGTGGATATTTCACATGAAACCTTTACCTCTAAAGCCTTCATTTCATTTCTCGGTAAATGTCAAAGTCATTGTTGAGTGAAATTGGTGCAGCTTTATGTCCATAATCAGCTTTATTGAAATGTGTCACACAACACTGGCATCTCTCACCATGGAGCATTTTCTTTTTGCCAGTGGGTTGGGATGGCAACACAACCACGTACTTGAGCCAGATTTCTTTGTAAATGCTTCTATTTGTGGATAATATGCCAATCTGTTTGAAAACTGATGTGCTTCCAAATGACTTATTTCCGCAATATTATATTTGCCTTGAAATTATGTTCGACATACTGTATTAATGAAAACAAAGACAAAAATGTGTCACTGCGCCTAGCATAGTGTCTTGCACCCAGCAGGCACTCAGTAAATATTTGCATATTTAAAGTATTTGTTGAAGGAGGTGCTGAAGAAAGCTGATCTGGTATATTAAAATGAGGGATTATCATGTCCCCCAGATATAAACTGTTATAGCACAGTTAAGACAAAAACTCAGATCACACAGAGTAATTTGTCTTGTAGGTGCTATGTTTCAGAGAGGTGATTAAAGAATTATAGCTCATATGGAGAAGGCAACCAGGATGACAAAACACTTGGAACCACACCATATAAATACCGATTGAAGGAATTAGGCTGTTTTAGCCTGGAGAAAAGGAATCACCTGAGAATGCTTTCTAAGTAGCTGAAGGTCTGTTATGTGGCTAACACCCTATGTATCCTGTGAGGCTCTATCATGGTCCTTCTCTTCTCTTCTCCTACTATAGGATTTCATTTGGTGAACTCATTAGTTCTCATGGATTCAGTTATCAATTTCTAGACTGATGGTTCTCAGATCTACTTATGTAGCCCTAACTTTGTGGAACTGGATGTCATGTAGACATCTTAAATTCAACATGTCCAAAACTGAATTCATCATCTTTCCTCTCCAAACTGTCCCTTCTTCCTTCTTTTCCTATTACTGTTGAGAGTACCATCATCCTCCCAGTCATCCTCCCTGGTCCCTTCCAAACTTTCCATTCTACTGCACCCAACAGCGATCTATCTCCAACCCATCATATACTTTGGGATCCAGTGATGCTCAATCACAATGACACCTGCTTGCTGTTCTGCATGTCAGAGTAACTAACATAACTCCATCTCCTAACAGGACATTTTCACTGGGTATCCTCCATGCCTGCAATGTTCTCCTTCCTTATTGCTGTCACCTGGCTTCCTTCTTACCTTTGCAAGAAGCCTTTCTAAATTCTCCTTAATTTAAGTGCCTTTTCTTTGAGATTATCTCCAATTAATTCTGCATGTCCTCGTTTGTATATAGCTGTTTATATTTTGCTCCTCTCACCACAACCTATACTAGGCTGAGTTCCTGGAGAGCAGGGACTATTTTTTTTTGCTTTTCTCTGTATCCCCAGCACTTAGCACATTGCCTGGGACATAGATGTTTAAAAATGCTTGCTGATTTACTCGTTCTGTTTGACTCCAGAGGGCAGGATGTCCCTTGAAGCTTCTAAGTGAAAATGGTGAGACCAGTTTATCAAGATTGTTTTAGACAAGATTCATCCCTTGGTCAAGGGCTAGAATGAATAATTTCTAATTTTCCTTCCAGCTTTAAAATCCTATGATTCTGACCAATGCCAACCAAACCTTTCTTCCCCACTCCCCATTTATACTTTTATATTTCTTGGTTTGGGATTTGGGTACATACATGAGGAAAGGAAGTGAGGAAGGAGATTTAGGGGAAGATGTTTTCTATCAAATGAGCTTTTTCCAAGCTATTTATTATATGGATTTTTGACATTTTCAGCAGCAGGAACTATTTTTAGGTTTTAGAAGTGCATAATTTATTGAGTCAGCTTTTCCCTGTGCCTACACTGTACCCTACAGACTGCTTATAAGTTGGGTCCCTTTTAGAAGCTTGAGTAACTCTTTCAGGTTAATCAGTGTCCTTGAAGCACGACAGGAAAAAAAAGAAAATCGTGAACATAAAATATTAAGTGAAACATTATTTTGTCAAACATTTATTTATTAAATGCTTATTGTTCTTAGGATGCTCTTCTGCGTACTGAGGGGGAGGTAGAATTCAAGTTTACATAAGATATGGTACCTAGCCTCCTGAAGCTTATAGTTTGGAAGGGTATGATATCTTTCATAATGGCAAATTATTAATATAGGTAAAAGAAAAGTGCTACATGAGATCTGAATGTGCAGATGGAGAGGCAAAAGTCTATTACCAAATAGGGAATCTGGGAAGGCTTCCTTGATGAGGTGATTTTAGAATTAGCATCTGGAGGATTAGCAATAATTCAGCATGGGGGAGAGGAGAACAGGATATCCTAGGCAAAAAGTGAAACATGATTAGAGGTGGCATGGAGATCAGAAGGCTTACAGAGAGGGTAGTCTGGATTTGAATTCAGGTCTTCCTGATTCCAAGTCTAGTGAATTCTAACCACTGCTCCACCTATTTGCCCCAAAGGAATCAAATTGTGGATATCAAATGAAGAAATCTGAAATGCACTTAGGAGACAGCCATGAAAGAGCTACAACAGAAGAGTCGAGTTATGTGATTGAATCTACGAATGAGGAAATATAGGAATAAATAGCTTATTCCTCCTGTCACATGCTTCACTTTCATGTTTTCTCATTTCCTCAATCCTAAATTTGTAGGTTTTTGGAGTTCTGTAAAAGGAGTAAGGCCAGCCCTAAGCAAAATTACAGAGTTATCAAATTTTTCTTAGATACCTTTTTCTGCCAGCCTTCCTTTCTATGCCACTTATTCCTGTGAGGCTATGGTAGCTTATTTAACCTCTCAGTAAAACAAATGTAAGAGAAAGCCTCATTTGCTTCTCTATAAAACGACAGAGTTGCACTAGATGACTTCCAACCTGCTTTCCAGATATAAACCTGTGATCAGACCCAGTTTCTCGATCTTCATTTCCCTTCTTGCAGGGAGCCAATCATCTCTCACTGACTTCTGGCTACCTCAACCATAACACTTTGGCATCTTGTCTTTGCTCTACCCCCAAGCTCTGGGCTCTAAAATTACCTCTCCCTCATCTTTTCTCAAAATGCCCATGTGTCAGGATGGCAATGTGATTGTATTAAACACTTCCAGGTAAGGATGACTCATCACCTAATCCTACTGGGGTGTTTGCACAGGTTTTTTAGGATATTTTTTGGATACAAAAAAAAAAAACAAAATAAGCAAAAACCCTAATTGCTGAAATTTAAGGGAGTGTGATAAAGTGAAACAAAGAACCTCAATCTATGAAATAGGGAGAGGAAGCTATTTGAGGTCTGGGAATATCTTCCCTTGTATTCCACTATCAGGGTAACACTGAGGTGGGATAACTAGGTATAAAGTTCTTGAGAGGGGAGTGTAGCACAGGATGCTGCACTTTTGGAAGCACTGAACTACGGATCCAAAGACATGGCTTCTCAGGCTGTCTCTGCTACTAATTTTCCATAAATATTTGGGCAAGTGACTTATTTAGCTTTAGTCCTTTTGCTTTTAAAAATTGGATTGATATTCATCTGAAGGAACAAAGGGTTAGGAAAATCAAGGGCATCAGTAAAAATCAAAGGGAAAGAAAGCCTTGCAGAACCAGATTTCAAACTATACTACAAAGTAGTAATACTCAAAACAATTTGGTACAAGTTAAGAAATAGTGATTGATCAGTGGAATAGAGTACGTGCATAATACACAGAAATAAATGCCCATAGCAACCTAAGCTCAAAGAAGCCAACTATTGGACCAAGAATTCACCATTTGACAAAAATTGCTGGGAAGACTGGAAAGCAATATTACAGAAACTAGGTAGAGAACGACATGCCACACCATATACTGAGAGAAGTGCATAATGGGTACAAGTTAGAGTCAGGCCTAGGTTCAAATCTGGCCTCAGACTCTTCCTAGTTGTGTGATCCTGGGCAAGTCACTTAACCTCCATTATCTAGTCCTTATTGCTCTTTTGCCTTGGAACCAGTACATAGTATTGATTCTAAGACACAAGGTAAGGGTTTAAAAAATAGGTATGAATTTTAGGCATAAAGGTGGATATCATAAGAAAATTAGGAAAATAAGGAAAAATTATCTGTCAAATCTACATCTAAGGGAATCATGACAAAAGGAAATTATGACAAAACAAGAGAGAGAGAGGGGGTGATGGGAAGTAAAAGCAATAATTTTGATTTCATGAAATGAAAATGTTTTTACAAACATAAAAATGAAACAGCCAAAATTAGAGGGAAAGTAGGAAACTGAGAAAAAAAATTTAGCAAGTATCTCTGATAAGGTCTACTTTATCAAAAGTATAGGGAACTGAGTCAAATTTATAAATATAAGAATCCTTCCCTAAATAACAAATGGACGAGAGATATGAACAGGCAGTTTTGAAAAGAAGGAACCAAAGGTATTAATAGTCATGTGAAGAAATGCTTCAAATTACTAATAATTAGAGAAATTAAACAAAACAACCCTGAGGTACCACCACACATCTATCAGATTGGCTAACATGACAGAAAAGGAAAATAACAATGCTGAAGAGGATGTGGAAAAATATGTGCACTCATGCACTGTTGGTGGAGCTGTGTACTGGCCCAACCATCCTAGGGGACTACTTAGAACTGTACTCAAAGAACTATAAAACTGTGCTGGGCAATGGAAAGCAAGGAAACAAGCACCTGCTGTATGTTTACAAATCTTTATTTCATTTGATCCTTATAATTATCACTGGGAGGTTGGTGTTATTATTATTCTCATTTTGCAGCTGAGGAAAATGAGGCAGAGAACAGTTAAGTGACTTGCCCGGCGTCATGCAGTTTGACAGTGCCTTGGAATGGATTCAAACTCAGATCTTTCCCATTCTGGGTACAATGCTTTATCCATTGCACTATCACTAAATTCTTTGTGGGCTGAATCTTTTCTTGTTTTCACCTCTATACTTTCTAGCACCTAGAGCAATCCTCATTGCACACAGCAGCTATGAACTGTTAACTAAGGACAAAGAGTGAGGACTTTTTGAGGATAATAAGGTAATTATCCATTCTACAATACCAGAGGGGAACATCAGAGAGCACCCCAACATCAGTCTACTGACAGAGATCAGAAATGAGGATCCTGTTCCTAGCCTTCACATCCACAGTTGGCATTTACTTACAGGCTCATGAGCCAGAAGACGAGGTCCCTCCAGCCAAAAAAACAATAGTGCTGCCATCATCCCAAAGTAATTCATTTGAAATAAATTGCCCACTAATTTAAAACAATTTTTACTCAGTTTAAGAGATGAACTGTATAACTGCTTGTTAGGTATGCTATAGTGGATATTTCTCTTTTATATTTGTACAGCTGTAGTTTCCCCCATTAGATTTTAACCTCCCTGAGGGTCAGAATTGTCTTCTGCTTCTTTTTGTATCTCGAGTGCTTAGCACAGTTCCTGACACATTGTAGGTGCTTAATAAATAATTATTTCCTGATTATTGAAAATTGTGTAAGTTGGGCTAGATAGCCACTGTGATCCTTTCTAAATACAGCATTTTCTTGTTATCCCATCAAAGGATAGGAAGGCAATCCTCTCCCCCTCAAAACTGTCTTTCTATGACTGATGATTTTAACTTGGGGTTCACAGATTCCCAAGGTGTCTATCTAATGGACACATTTCAGGGAATACTGAATTTGGAGGGGGTTATGTTGGAATTACTTTATTTCAATATAATTGCTTTCCTTTGCAATCCTATGTGTTTTACGTATTTTAAAAAATATATATTCTTAGAAATAGGCTTCACCAGACTGCCAAAGGCATCCATGACACAAAAAATGTTAAGAAAATCCATGTTGTGTAGTCTCCTCATTAAAGATTCATTCCAACTAACAAGGTCTTCTTTCAAAATTCACCTTTAGGTAAAAACTATTGGTCAGAACAGCCACACTTTAACTAGACAAATTTTATTTCAATACTTAAAAAAAACAAACTGTAACTGCAACGGTGATTGTGGGCACTGCTTCC
Source organism: Gracilinanus agilis (assembly GCF_016433145.1). Lineage (NCBI taxonomy): Eukaryota > Metazoa > Chordata > Mammalia > Didelphimorphia > Didelphidae > Gracilinanus > Gracilinanus agilis. Next base: position 470,692,797 of record NC_058130.1, on the reverse strand, counting down.
AAGAAGCAGATCCCATATCCTTCCATAATTTAAAGACTTGCCTTCCTCACTTGTTGTGACTTAACATTTACACCTTTGACAGGCAGTCTTATGATTAGCCCTTCACAGTTTACCAAGACTGGGTCTCCCATAGCAGACATCTGTGTCTTCCAGGGCCACAATCTAAGCCTATCCAATCTGGGAGGACCTTGCAGAGACTGGGTTGTGCTGATTGGAACTATCTAGAAAGTCACCAGGTTAAGTCTGACCTATGATTAAGCAACGGAGCAAGACTTTAGTGGAAGAATCAAACACCCAAGCAGAACTGTTTCTTCAACATGCTTTTCACTTGAGGTTCATCCAGAAAAAGTTTGGGCAAAATGGATTTTATTCTTGTCACCATTTTTATTTGAATTTTTTTTGCAGAGATAGAGATTAGACTAGGGTTGTACTCTTCCCCTGCTAGCCCTGAAGGCTACATTAACTCTCTTACATAAGAAGAGGGCTACTTAGCAACTGATATTTATTTAAAATGTAAACTACAAAAGTCATTTCCTCAATTAAATGAAATTATGTAAGGGGGGCTCACTTACTCAATAATTTCATATGACACTTCATTTTTGAAAAGCTTTCACGATGATTTTAAATTAATTTCTCTTCTGAAGATCTCCTGGATGGCCAGCTAGTTTTAGACCCATTTTACAGGTAAAATTCAGATAAAATTTACTAATTTATGCTCCTTGAGCAGATAAATTGGTAAAAGCATTACATATTTATTGATTCATCCCTATCCTTGTCAATTGACCATTACATTAGACTTGGATTGGATGGAAAGAAGCTAGCTATATGCTGCAGAGGGATGTTGAACATTTTATCAGTTTTGATTAGCTTCATTTAAAAACTTTAATTAGAACCTCTGTTTACTTGAGCCAAATTGTGCATAAAGTATTATGCAAAACATTTTAAAAGAGAATTTTAATTATATCACTAAAGCAATGCCCTTGTTCAATGTTTACTAACACTTGCCAGAACAAGTTAATTAATACATGTTTAAGTAAGTGAAGGATGAGGATAGAAAACTAAAAAAATATCATTTATCCTTCCTCAAGTCTTATTGCAGTTGTCAAAGAAGGTCAATGTCTAATTAAATGGTGACTATCACAGGGCAAGAGAACAATTAGTAACAATAGGAAACCAGAAAAGCAATGAAGGCCAGTGGGGAACTAAATTATTTTTAAATTTCACTGGAAAATTATTGTTCAAAATAATCACTCCATATGAGTTGAGCTACTTCAGTCATCAGTTCAAGGGCTTTTCAATTCTGTTCATTTATTCATTTCTTCCCTAGTGTGAACCATTAATAGACCAGATCTGAATCTTGAGGTGTTATATATAACACCAATATTAAATGTGCCCATTTCCCACATCTTAAACAATGTAAGGGATTTTTTCAAATATAAAATGACTTGAAATTAAAGAAAAAATCTTTAAAGGGAATAAATGATATATAACTATAAGGATGGAGCCCATAGCATTGCATTCTTGATCCTTGTCCTAATTCTCCTCCAATTTAAAAAATTCTCAGGATCCCTGTTTTCTACTTCTTTTGTACTTCTTTTGAGTACAACTCAATTGCTACTGATCACCACTTCTAATGATACTACTGTTACTGATAAAGGCTATATCTATTTATATCTATATACACACATATATTTGTATCTGTATAGTTATCTAGAGACTACTATGAATGATGTAATAATCAGATTTTAGAACCTATTATTATCCACATTTTACAGACGGGAAAACTGAGGCTCGCAGAGGCTGTGATTTCTCCAAAGTCACATAGAAAGTAAATAATAAAAGCAGGATATGAAGGTACGTATTCACTCCTATTTTAGGCACTTTCCACATATGCTGTCTCCCTACAAAGTCAAGGATAATGCCTAGATGATAAACTGAGCTATTGAGATGGAATCGATTTCAATACTATTAGCTTTGTAAGAATATAGAAGGAAAATTATGCAAAGTATTTTTGAAATCTTCACTAGAAAGCTCAAATAAAAACATCTCGGGCATCACCATCATCACCACTTAGGGAATTATTCATTTGAAAGGTAGCTCTAGTTTATCATCCTTTATTCATTCTTTATCCTTAATCATGTTTGTTTTTAAAGATCACCTGATTGGAGGCTTCCAAACTCCAACAAATATTCTAGTATTCCAAATACAGGCAGTTCTAAGTTTTGCATAAAGCAAAATCTTTTGCAATGCACATCCATTTTGGTAAAAAGAAATATCTAGTCAATAACTTCTTTGCAAAAATCAAAGGACTGGCAATCGAAGCCATGGATAGTAAAGGTGAACATTAGAGTTGATGATTAATAGAATTTGGAAAGAAATGTGTATGAATTAGATAAAGGTAAAGTCTACCTTGGATGTCACTTAGCACTTAATATTTGTTATATCACTGTTTGACTGATCTTGTCCCTTCTCGAATTGCCCATCCACATGAGCTCTGAGAATTCAGAGGTTCAAGGGAATATTCGCTTCAAGTGTCCCCAATTTCACCTTTTCTGATGCCTGGCTACATAGGAGGAATTCTCTTCCTCCTTCCATATAGATTCAGTGATTTTTGTATTCAGCATTTCATTTCAAGGCAAAGAGTAAAACATCAATATGTATTAATTAACAAATGAATTGATTATTCAATTCAATAAATATTTATTGAGTGCCCATTACATGTGAATCATAGTCTGTACTATGAAGTAATACATTCTGAAATCTTTCTAGTTAAGAGAGATGAAGAAGAACATCTGAAAGGAACACAAAAAGATTAGTTTGAAGGGGAAAAAATCTCATTTGAATTTTTTTGTTAAAACAAATATATATATATATATATATATACATCTAAATTTATTGTATTTTTGAGAAAAAAGGATAGAACTTTAATAGTGCCTTTGCCTTGTCTCTACAAATTTAGTTGGTAAGAGAACTCAATATTTTCAGATACATTTTCTGTAATAATAGAGAAATTGAAGTGCTCCAATATAACAATTGGCACAGCTGCCAATTATAAAATGAATCTCACTGAATGTGCAAAATGAACTCAGAACATCCTTTAGACCTATAAGCTGTTGTCATTTCTAGCTATTGCTGGGGGACATCTGCAGAGCCTGGGACTGTTAATGGAGTGTAATCTAATTGTCCTTTCTCCACAACAGAGCAGAAAGTTGTATAAAATGATGATTTTTTTCCCTCGCTGTTGAAGTAAGTATACACCTGCTTTTGAAATGCATAAAAGCCTTCTTTGAAGGCAAGGAGAAAACTTAGGTGAAAATTTTTGAGCCTCAGCTTATTAATGCCAGAATTATATTATAATTCCAGGAGGCTACAGTGTTGCTGTCAATGGTGTAAAACTTCTTACAGATAACCTTAAATAAAAAACAGGAATCCATAGTTATAAATACCCCCATTTCACATTTTCCTTTAGCAACAGCAAAAAGTCTCAATTAATTGAATTGCAGCCAACGACCAGAAATGCCAGTAGTGCAATACTCCATGATCTGGGTCATGGGTAACCATTAATTAGGATGCTAAGGATCAGCATTAAGATACTCAAATTCAGGGATTCCATTCCAAGATTTTTTTTTTCCAGGATGGCTATTGAATGAAAGAGACTTAGAAAATGCCATCTCAGCTAGAATGAGAAACAAGGGTGCCTTCCTTCCTCTTCTATTTGTTTTTAAATCATTGAAGTTTTTCTATAGATATAAAGTCCAACCACCCTCCCCCTAACCATTAATAATAATTTCTCTAAAATATTTTAGGTGAAACAGAATGGTAGGGGGACGGTTATTTCCATAGCAACTATGTTTAAATAAAAGTTATGTTCCAGAGGAGCCTAACTTCAGCCTATAAGAAGGTTAAAGTATACAAAGACCAGAATCCAAATGTGGGCTTGGCTGAAACTGGGCTGAGTTACAGAGGTATGGTAACAGACCTGAGATCTGATACGGAATGTCAAAGAACATAGTGTCCAAAGAGACTCCATCAATGGTTCTTCTATGGACTTCTTGAATACAAATACTCAAAGCATTAAGTGAAAAAGAGTAGCCAGACTAAGTTATACTTTCCAAAGGAAAGCAAGGTACACATGTCAAGAATGCCTTTAGAAAAAGACCTTAGAAATCATAAAGTTTAACCCCCTCATTTAAAAAAATAGATTTTAACTGACATCTTTTATTTTAAAATCACATAGGCTTGTTTTCACTCTTTCACAGAGAAGCATCACATAAAACAAATCTTTTTCCAAAAAAAAAAAGGAAAGAAAAAAATTCTGCAAAACAGTCAATATATTGAAAAAATCTGACATTATATGCAATAGTCCACATTAGTAGACTAATGCTACCCTCCTTCTCTTTGCAAAGAATGGGAGGAAGTGTCTTCTCCAAGGTCAATCTCTAACCCCCATTTTAAAATGAGGAAACTGAGGACAGTAGAGTTTGGAAGCTACCCAAAGTCACACAGCTAATAAGATGTACAACCAGGATCTGAAGTGAAGTTTGCAAATTCCAAAGACAGCACTTGTTCCAATAGATCAGAGACCTCTGATGCGTTCAGTAGCAAAACTTGGAAGGAAAAAGGAGGAGTGGTTGGCTTGAAAAGAGGAAATAAAGATTCTTGAACCACTTTAAGAGAAAAAGATGAGGGGCTTGTTTTTTCCTCCCCAAGAATCTTCTAACATCAAATTTTAGGCCTAATTACAGATGATAGTTCGCAAATAAGTCTGGCCATTGCCTACCATTCACACAAATCTATAATTTCCATTTGGGGGAAGGTATGATCCATTTCCTCAAAGGAAGAGAACAACTGAGAAATACTGAACGTTAGTGCTTTGTGGGAAAGTGAGTGACATAGCTGATCAGATGTGGGAATGTGGGAGTTCAGTGCTAGGATACCTTGTCCCTACTCTTTTAGGAAAATGAAGGAGGGGAAAAGATAGTGATGTCAATCAATGGAATAGTGACACTGAACTTGTAGAATATGAATTAAAATTTTGTAAAATCTCAATATTTTTTCTTGTTTTTCCCCTTTCCCTTTTTGTTCCAGAAAGAGCTAGACTGAGTGATTAATTTGTTGATTCTTTGCTGTGGAGGGAGCTGCTTTTCAGTGAACTGTCTCAATGAAGTGTTTAACATTCCTCTGTGATATTTAAGAACAAAGACTCAAATTGAGCTGGTCTTGTATGTAATAGAGAGAACCACCAATTTAGAGTGTTGCTTGGTTATAATATAATTATTTTTATTGTGAAATGACATAGTCAAGGCAAATGAATATGGGTCAAGCTTGTGTCATTTTCTGAATGTCAACTTGTTCTCTCACTACAAAATCAAGAATGTTGCCCTCTAATCTTTTATTTTCAGAGGAAACTCAAGCCTTTTAGGTTTCATAAACTTTGAGGGAAACATGATCCTGCAAGTTTCCATATTTTATTTCTCTTTCTGACTGAATGAAACAGGAGGGAAGCAGCAAGGAGAAGAGGGGTTAAGTGAGTTTAGTAACAATTGGAACAGAAATTTAAAAAGAAAAAAAAAGATTAACACATAACAATCCAAGGTTCCTCGCGTCCCAGGACAGGACAACCTAATGAGAAATTTGTAAACTGTGGCATATCTGTGCTTGGAAATTTATGTGCTGGGGATCCCAGAGAAAATATGTCCCCTAAAATCTATTGCTAAGGGCTTGACAGGAATGAACTCTTTTCTGAAGACGAAACACAGCCTTCTCATAGTATCTGGATTTATTGTTCATGTATGTTTTTTTCTAGTGAGAGATTTCTGGAAAGGAAATGTAGGCATTTTTTCATGTTGCTTTATGGTAGGTGAGTTCAAACAAGAAGAATTCCAAGAGAAAATCAGTACAACTTGTTAGCATCCAATTTATCACTCACCTATACAAGATTTACTGCTTGTGTTAACCTGAAGGAGTCTGAAGAATAATTATAGGACTAAAACAAGTACCAAAGGAAAGAGATGAAAAGAACTATTAGAGAGAAGACTGTCATGAAAAGAAATGGTACAATCAAGAGAATTTTCACAGTATTCAGGAATTACTTTATTATAGGTTTCTTTTTTTAATTAAAGTTGTCTAGTAAGTTTGTTTGAAAGTGCAACATGCATGATTATCAATGACTGTCCTGGACCTACACAGTGAAACAGAGAAGGAAATGTGGAGGATGGGAAAACTGTTTTTTTTATTTTTTCCTTTCCTGCATCTCATTACTGGTTTCAGTCTACAGAAAACTTGTACAATAATGTTTTTAGAATTATTTTGGCTTTGATTTTTCATCTGAGATGGTAAATAATATATTCATAGCAAAAATTTTTATAACCAACCCAGTCCCCGCCATCTCCTTCTCAGGTTTAGCCATATTAGAAAGGAACCCTCACTGGTCAAAGTGAAAGGTAGGATTTTTTTAAGAGAGAGAAGGAAGGAGATAGGAGGAAGGAGAACCATATATATTATTTAATGAAAATCCCTTAAACAATTTCTCTTATGTTGGCTATGAACCTTGGTATTTATGAGATTGATTTTTAATTTTTTTAAACTAAACTACATTAAACCGTAATGGAAAAATCTTTAGAATAAGATTGTAACAAATAAATAGCCTCCAACACATAGATCTTTGCTATTGCTTCCTTTTCTGTGTTGTAGTCATCTGGGCCAAGGGATTCATTTTTATGGAATTGCCCATCTTGTCAGTATAATCATTGAAAGCCATTTTCTATAAAAACCACCTTCTATAAAAATTTGGGAAACTTCAAGAGAAATGTTCATAGTTTCAAAGAATCAGAGATTAGGTATTTGAAGGGCCCTGAGAGGCCATCAAATCCAAACCCTTCATTTTACAGGTGAGGAAACTGAGACCTAGAAAGGTTAAGTGACTTTCCCAGGGTTGCACAAGAAGTCACAGAGGCAGGACTTGACAGCGATAAGAAGGTGCATGTCAACCTAAGCTTAGAATTTTGACACGTGACCATTTTAGTAATTTATTATGTGTTACAAAATAGCTTTTTCTCTCAAGGATATCTTTTTGACACATTCAGTAGATTATGTAATCAAAATCAACTCAACACACACTTGTGAAACACCTTCTATATACCAGGCATTGTGCTGAGTGCTGGAGGTACAAACAGGAAAATACAGTCCCTGTTCTAAAGGAGCTCATAGTCTAATATACAATTATGATAAAATACAAAAAAAAAGAATAACTGAAGATAATCTTAGGGGGAAGGTGATAAGATTAAGGAGGATGGGCAGAGCCTTAATTTTTTTTAAAAATCCTTACCGTTTTGTCTTAGTATTAATTCAAAGATAGTAAAAGCAAGGGCTAGATAATTGAGGCTGTGACTTGCCTAGGATCACACTGCTAAGAAGTGTCCAAGGACAGATTTGAACTCAGATCCTTCTATCTCAAGGACTGAGGCTCTATCCACTGTGCTACCAGATGCCCCAGGCAAATACTCCTTACAAAAGGTGAAACTAGCTGAGACTTGAAGGAAGCCAGGAGGCAGAGATGAGAAGGGAGAGCGGATCTCCAGTAAAAATGTCTAGAATCAGAAGATGGAGTATTTTGTGGAAGGAAGATAAGCAAACCAGAGGCACTGGATTTTAGAGTATGTGAAGGGAAGTAAGATATAAAAAGGCTGGAAAGGTAGGAAGGGACCAAGTTATGAAGGACTTTGAATACCAAGCAGGGATTTTTATAATCAATACTTAGGGTAATAGGGAACCATTGGAATTTATTGAATGGGGGAGGAGGCTGACTTGATCTGAGCTGTTTTGAGTAGATGTCTTACTTTGATACCTTTAATGCTTCTGGATGAATGTATACTAGTTCCATCTTTAATTCTACCTGAGAAGAACATAGAAGCCTGATATACAACGCCCTCCTTTTATACATGAGGAACCTGAGAGAGAAAAAGCTAAAGTGACTTACTGTAGTCACAGGAACAGAATTGGAGTCCAGGTCATCTGATTAGAAATCTGCTTTTTCTACTAATTTTTAGATGATGAAACTGAGACAAATATATATTCTCCTTATCACAACAATATCAGGTAATTCTGAGGAGGTTACTGTTATCCCCAACTAATATTTTAGAATAAATGATCAATATTATTTTAAAGATGGGTAGTTAAGTGGCTCAGTGAATAGAGTATTGGACCTGCAGTCAGTAAGAATCATCTTACTGAGTTCAAATATGGCCTTAGACACTAACTGTATCTATCCTGTTTTCCTTAGTTTGTTTATCTGTAAAATGAGATGGAGAAAGAAACGGCAAACTACTCCAGTATCTTTGCCAAGAAAAACCAAATGGGGTCATGAAGAGTTGGACATAACGATATCGACAATAAAATTAGAATTTGAACCCAGGTCCTCTGGCTACAAATATGGTGCTCTCTTGTGTACCATACCACAATTCCTTCTCTGATAGTTGACCACCAATGGTGGCATTCCCAGCTGCCTCTTTCTCCAGTTCAGGTATTCTGAATCCAATATATAATTATCTTGAGAAAGGTTTTCTTCTGAACCTATTGAGATTCCTAGGGAGTGTTTCCTCTTGCAACTAAATTGTATTTTTTTTAAATAGAGAGGTAGGTGGTACAGAAGAGATGGTCTTTTCCTTGGAGTCAGGAAGAACAGAGGTTTGTGTCTGACTCAGACATTTATTTAGCTGTATGACTCTGAGCAATTCATTTAAATTCTCTCAGTCTCAGTTTCTTTATCTGTAAAATGAGGATAACAACAGTACCTCTTTCATATTGCTGTTGTCAGAAAGAAATGAAATTAACTTTTTTGCAAATATTAAAACTCCTTGCAAAACTTAAAGTACTATACAAGTGATTATAACCCTAATTTAATTGTCAGGCAAGAGTCTTGGGACCCTGACCCATCCCAAGGTTTCATGGAAAAACAAAGTAGCCTTTGCTCATAGTTTTCTTTGGCTAGTTTGATTCATACTAATGAATTGATATGGCTAAAAAAATACTCCCCAAAACAAATGTTGCCTCATTTTTTTCAGGTAAAAGTTTATACAGAAAATTTTCTTAAACTACATTAAGGAAATACTGAATTCATCAAGGTAAATCTTTAACTGGCAGAAATAGGCACTATGTGATTTGTCAATGATTGTCTTTTTCCCTTCCTTCTTTCCTTCCTTCCTTCCTTCCTTCCTTCCTTCCTTCCTTCCTTCCTTCCTTCCTTCCTTCCTTCCTTCCTTCCTTCCAACAAATGGTGCTCTGGATGTAATGGGAAAAACTGAATAGAAGCTGGATCTCTGAAGAATAGAAAAAATAATCTGATAGATAAGAAAAAGAGTACTGATTCAGAGAGGACAGCTTTGATATAGTCACTGCCCCAGTGATTCAGACATATGGTAGTAGGCATCTGTACTGAAGGTCCTGAAGCCTAGAATATTGACTTGAATCTAATGAGATGGAATTGTATATGGATAAATTTAAGATCTTGTATTTGTTTAAAAAATTCAACTTTACAAATCCATGAGATGGTGGAGTCATGACTAAACATTAATTTATATAAAAAAGTTGATTATATCAGTGGACAGAACAATAGGAGTTAAGTTCTAAATAAAATCCTTTCTTTTAATGGAAGTCTTCCCTCTCTCCCCTCTTAATTATAATATCTTCCCTTTGTTAATTATTTCTTATTTATTCTCTCTATATAATTATATATGTGTTATATATGTATATGCATACATATATATGTAATATGTCTGTATATTCTCTTCCCCATTAGATTGTGCTCCTTCAAGGCAAGATCTATTTTTTTTAATACTTTTTTCACATCCCCAGTGCTTAGCAAAGTGCCTGGCTCATAGTAAGTGCTTCATGGATGATTCCTGATTGATTAATTGATTGACTGAGAGGAAGGGGAAAAATGTAATATTTGTCTGGCTTAATTCTCTAGGCATGCCTGTACTAAGTCTATCAGTAATAATAGGTAGCATTTGTATGGTGCTTTGTAGTTTACAAAGTGCTGCGCATTTATTTAATCTCATTTGATCTACACAGCTTGGTGAGGTAGATGTTATTATTATCTAGTTCTCATTTATCTTGGCCTTTGCCAAAAGCTTGACTTAAACTACAGAGAAAGTATTAAGGGCATTTTTCAGACCTAGTAACCATAACAGTAAAAGAAATGAAGTTAGAGTGTCATGAGTCAAGTTCTTGATGAAGCCTTGTTGGCTCCCAGTAAATTATTCTTGCTCTAGCCCAATCAGACTTGTATTTATTGCCAAGAAGTTTTCAGTTTATTAACTATAGTTTTATACCATTGTCTAATAAAACAATAGCAACAACACAATAACCACAATTACCACAAGCACAACCACAACAAGACCAAAACATTTTTATAAATTAAAACATCCTGCAAAAATCTTCCCAAATCACTACCATTCATTGAAAGGAATACATTTCTCTTGACAAATTCTTCTATGCTATGATTTTGAGGTTGTTATATAAATATCCAGCAACCCCAAATCATTTAGAGATTACAAAAAAGAATTAATAGTTTAAACTGTATTAAATGCTACAAAGTGGAGCTTTATGACTTTAAAATGCTATTAGATTTGATGTTGAACTCACTAGAAGCATCAGAAGTAAACTTTGGGTTTATACTTTTGAAGTGTTCTGCTGGACTGAGCACTATATATTGCTTCTATTCACTCATTATTCATTGAACCTATCTTTGTTGTCTTCAAATTGTGCTTATTGATGCCTTCTGTTTTTGCAGCCTGATCGTTGTCAGTGTAACCTATATAGAGATTTCCTGGAAAAAGAAAAGCAGCTAAGCCATTCATTGAAAGGAATACATTTTTCTTGACAAATTCTTCTATGCTATGATTTTGAGGTTTGAGGATGGCTTGGAGTCAGCAAGACTTGAGTTTTAATTCTGACTCAGACACTAGTTCTGTTAACAAGTGTTCATTTCCTCACTTGTAAAACAGAATTGGATTTGAAAATCTAGAAAGCTCCTTTTTGTAAATCTGTGATTCTATGAAAATCACTTGACAGTGCAGAATTCATCAGGCAGTGCATGCAATATTCTTCATCTCTACTTCCTCATCTCTCTACCAAGAGCAGAGAGCTAGATTTTAAGATCTGTTCTCTGGGACTGGGAATGGTCATTTCAATTTCCCAGGACCTGGTTGCCATTTAGTGTTCCTTCTCCTGATTCTTTTCAATTGGTTTTGAATCAATTCAAACAAATTTTCCAATGTTTCTCTGAATTCCTCATAACATTTCTTATACAGCAATGGTATTCCATTATATTAATATTTAGTTAAATCATTCCCCTATTAATTGGAGCCCACTTTACTTCCTGAATTATTTTGTCTTGATTTTCTTTTGAAGCAAGAGTAGTGTCAAATATTTATTTGTCTTACTTTTTACATTATAAAGGTCTTTAAATCCAGAAGACAACGTTAACTAGTACCACTTTTATACTTACCTAATTTGGAAAAACACACCAACAAACTTTTTTGTTACTTGTGAAATTCTAGATCCATCTATGATTTCATATATAATCTGAACCACCAGAGGATATGCTTCTGCCAGCTGATGGACTCCTTGAGAAAGTATTTAAAATCTTTCCCACTTGAGGAGGACAGTTGGATCGTACTACAGTTTATGCTAGAGAAGGATACTACATGAATTGTTCAGTGACCAGATAGTCTACTGTGTGTGTCATATGAATAATCCAGATGTGTACCACTATGTACTAATTCCATCCAGAGGGCTTGATGTGGCCATGACATAACTATTCATCTGAAGGGAAAGTATCTGTTCATGAAAAAATTTCCCTCACTGACCTCAGCACACCATGATACATATCCTCTCCCCATACCCCACAAGCTGAAAAATCACTCTTCTGCCTAATTCATTTGTATCCAGTTACAAGGAAAAAAAATACCAGCAAGTAATGAATAAAGAGGGTTAAGGAGATGATGACAGAGGGTATCCTTTTCAATTGTCTATAAAGTCTTTTGAAGAATTGTCTGTGTTAAAATGATGTGGTTTTCCAGGACATATCACGAAACTTTTCCCCTTCCCTTGATAAAGCGGAGGCCAATGAAACTTGTGTTCATGTTTCATTCCAGTGCCAGAGAGATATGGATTTCTGGCTATTCTGTGCCTCTTCTAATTTATAACCTTTGAGGAAGAACATTTTCAAATGAATACTCTTCTTTTTCCATGACAGACACTTCACTTATCATCATACTTTCCACTATCACTCTTTAACCCATCCCCAAGATGAATATATGTGTGGCTTCCTAGCCACACACTTTGTTGTGAAAGGGGCAGCTTCTACATTCACCTTGCTGCAGAGTAAATTTTAATTAGCCACGCGTTTATAGGTCGTTCATTCAACCTTATCTTTGGGGATGGTTTTTTAGATTATTTCATATTTCATATAAAAGCTTCTTAATGATCTAGTTTTATCATTTTAATTCCTAAACAGAAATGAAAAAAATGGATCTTACACTACAAAATGAAGAAGCAGAGACATTCTATCTTGCAGACAATATGAAATAACTGACAATTATATAGTATTTTAGAGTTTGCCAAGCACTTTACATATTACTATTTCATTTAATGCTCACAACATTATTCCTGTGTTACAGATGAAGAAACCTGAAGCTCTGACAAGTTCATTAATTTATCTATAGTCATACAGGTAGTTTGAGAGGTCAGATTTAAGCCAAATTTTTCATGTCCATTATGTCATTTTATTCATATGTTGCAAATGCTTATAATCATAGCTCTCCCATTCTGAGAGAGTTCAGAGAACTGGAAACGAAGAACTAACTAACTACCTCCATGGCCTGGACAAGGCATATATTCCATCTGGGATTAAATTTAATTGTTTGCAGAATGAGAGGCTTGGAAAAGACAGTTTCTAAGATTCCTTTCCAGCTCTAAAATTCTATAAGTTAAATTCTGGTTAAGTGCTTTGCTTAAACACTTTAAATGATTTCTCATTGCTTAACAAATAAAATGTAAACTCTTTCTCTTAACATTGAAGACCTTCCATGACTTGGCTCCAACTTACCTTTCTAGGTTTAGCTCTCATCACTCTTATATTTTAATCAAATTGGACAGCAGCCAAGGTAATTTTATTAAAGTGGAGGTCTGAACACATCACTTCCCACACTATACAGTGCTTCGTTTTTTTTCCTCTCACCTCTAGGAGCAAATGTAAACTCTTCTGTTTGGCATTTAAAAGCTGTCATATTATGCTCCAACCTTTTTACTTATCTCTCCAGCCTTATTGCATATTATTCTTTTTCATGAACTCTATGATACAGTTTAGCCTCTTTATTATTCCTCATATATAGCACTCTGTTTCCTTCTCTGTGTCTCTGCTATGGCTTGTCTACCACGTCTGAAATGTGCTTCCATTTTGTCTAAACTTCCTGGAAGTCTTAATGTCCTTCAAGATTCAGCTCGAGTCCCTTCTTTCCTAGGATTCCTTTCTGGACTTTACTTCTTGGCCCCAACATCTTCTTTCAATTGTGTATATACCTATATATGTATAAATTATCTCTCCCAAGAGAATGTAAGCTCCTTGAGGGAAGGGAATGTTTCACTTTGGTATTGTATCCCCAGCACTAGTTTACACTTAGTAAACATTTAATAATTGCTTATTGATTAACTGATAGATTGCAAGGATTTTCTCAGGCTTATCAGACTTTAAGCTTTGCTTGGATGTTTTTCTCTGCCTAAAATAGGGGCAATACAATCTTTGGTTTGATTTCCTACTCATCCTTCAAGGGCCAGATCAAATGCTACTTCTTTCATGAAGCCTTTAGAGGTAGGCTGGCATGGTGCCAAGGGCAATGGAATTGGAGCCAGGACACCCAAGTTTGGGTCCTCGATCCATCATCTCTGTAACCTTAAGAAAATCACTTTAACTTCCTTGATCTTTAGTTGTCCCGTTTGTAAAATGTGGATAATAAACTCAGACATGCCAGGTCATAAGGGAGATCTTGCTTTTATTTCAGTGCATTGAATGAGTAGTCCATTAAGCATATCCACTTTCCCTTGTGCCTCCAGTCTATCTTACTATTGGTAAAGAAGATTCTCAAAAAGTAGTTGGTATCATTTGTCCATGACATCAAAGAAGCATAATTTATCCCTGTTGATATCATTTGCATATAAAGTCCATTTAGAAAACATGCTTTATGTCCAATGCACTTTCAGTGCAGTGGTTCACAAGGAAAGAAATGAAATGAATAACTCGGGTGGGTAAAAAAGGTAGACCCACCTTCTACAGAAAACCTTTCCTGATTCCCCCTTAATGCTAGAAACTTCCCAGTTTTGATTAGCTCTAACTTATCCAGTATTTAGCTTGCTTTACATATAGTCATTTTCATGTTATCTTTTCCATCTGTCTATGTCCTTGAAAGGAGGGATTCTTTTTTTAAAAAATCTCCAATCTAATCACTTAGCATAGTGCCTGGCACATACTAAATGCTTGATAAATGCCTGTTGACTAACTGATCAACTAAAGTTAATATTTTGGAAAAATCAAAATACAGAGAATACTGAGACCTGAGTTCTATTTTTGGTTCATTTAGGCAATTGATGCATGATTCTAGGTAAGTCATAATCAAATAATCACAGAATTTAGATGTAAAAGGAACCTTTGTGACTTTTTAATTCAACTCATTCCTGGAAAAAAATCCTCACCTCAACATGATTTTTAAGTCAAGAATTCTTAACCTGTGATTCTACATAGAATCACAGGTTAAGAATTCTTGACATATATATGTCTCTGGTGTTGGGGCAGCTGGGTAGCTCAGTGGATTGAGAGTCAGGCCTAGAGATGGGAGGTCCTAGGTTTAAATCTGGCCTCAGACACTTCCCAGCTGCGTGACCCTGGTCAAGTCACTTGACTTCCATTGCCCACCCTTACCACTCTTCCACCTAGAAGCCAATACACAGAAGTTAAGGGTTTAAAAAAATTTAAAAAAATTAAAAAAAATAATCTGGTGTAAGAGATCTTCTAACTTGAAAACTTTCTATGAGAAGGAACATATTACCACATGGGAAACGAATTCTACTCTTGGATGGATCCAGTTGTTAGGAAGCTTTTCTTTATATCAAGTCTAAATTTGTCTCCTTGCAAATTCCAACCATTCATTGCACCTGGTTCTTCCTTCTTTGGTCAAATAGAACAAGTATAATCCTCTTCTATATGGCAAGCTTTTTGAAAACTCCAAGAAAGCTAATACTTCCCCCCTCCTCCAGTCTTCTTGAGATTAAATATTCTCAAATCCTTTTATTGATTCTCATCTGGCATGGACTCAAAGGCTTTGAACTTCTCCAGGTTTTCTCATCTGCAAAATCTGGATCATAATACTTGTACAACCAAAATCATAATATTGTTGTAATGCTCAACTGAGATAATATATGCAAAAGACTGTAGTTTTTAAGATGATTAATATGGAATTATGCTCTTTTATATATAAATGTTCATTTTAATGTCAATAGATTAAACATTATAAAATATTTTTATTTTTAATAAAATGAGCACATAATAAATTACTTTAAATAATAATAAGAATCAATCAATCAATTTTCGTAAAGACAATATCACCACAGTATTTGTGAAGGAAATACTTTGCGAACATTAAGCTGTTATGTTAGTACTATCCTAAGTACACTCTGTTCTCATTTGGGGTGAGAGTAATATCTTAATGACTGTCCAAATGAAGGTAAAGCTAGTTTTTCCTTAAAAGTTTTGAATTATCCTCAGGACTTAATTTTCTCAGGAGACTAAGAGTTCAGACAATTCATCTCCTGTCCAGATCATCAAAAATAGCCACTAGGGCTTCAGGGTGGCTCTGAGTTTTGGCTGCCAAGTCCTGATGGGCAACCAGGAGGCAAGAAAACTTCACTCTACTGAATCAGTTCTCTATCCCTAGCCTAACTTTCCCCTTCTATGGCTAAGTAAATCTATTTTTGTTTTATCTATTGAGTGACTTATGAATATCCCACTTTTTTCACAATTTGGAACTTAAACTACCAGAAAAGATGGGCTTAAGTCACTTGTAGCTTGGAATACTTCCCAAACGTGATTTGTTTTTCCAACTACCACATTATTCTGTACTTATTTTATTAATCCATGCATTGTAGTTATTTCTATCCATGTTTGGGGTTTCAGATTTGATTATAAACTCCTTTAAGTCAGAGGCCAGGTAATATTCATGTTTCTATTCCCCATTTACTCAATAAATGCTACTAAATGAACCAAGTCCTATGATTCTTTTCCAGTTTTCATATTTGGCAAATTCTATTAAATCATGTGATCATAGATTTAGAATGCGAAAGCACATCAGAGCTCAATCTTTTCATTTTATAGGTGAGGAAACAAGTAGTAATGATCAGAGTGGGCTTTTAACCCAGGGTCTCTGACTCCCAATTCAAAATGTTGATGCATTTCTGCTACTGAATGCCATGCAGAAGGAAATATACACCTCCTAAACTCACTTGTTCTTGGATTATTCCAGGAATTATAATTGGTGACATCTTATGTTGTGCACAAGAATAATTGATGAACCTGACATATATTTATTCTAGCCCTTGGCTGTGATTATATTTCCTAAATATCCAGAAGAAAATCCATTAAAATAAAAAATCAGATTAGCTTTTAAATTCCGAAGGTCTTAAGTTATTAATAATTTTTGATAAAGTGTATGAAGTTATCAATGGGCAGCTAGGCAGCACAGTGGATCGAGCCCTGGGCTCAGATGACTCACCTTCATGAGTTCAAATCCAGACTACAATACTTATTAACTGTGTGACAGTAAGCAAGTCACTTAATCCTGTTTGCCTCAGTTCCTCATCTGTAAAATGAACAGGAGAAGGAAATGGGAAACCACTCAAGTTATCAATTAGAGTCCTGCTCTCCTTCTTTCTCTTCTTTTGCCTCATCTCTGTTAAAGCTGTTTATTCTGAATTCTATTCCTTCACTTCCTTTTTCTCTGCATCCCTCATTTGTCTTCAGATTTGCTTTCATTCCTTCTGATCTTGATGCTATAGTTAACGTGTTCAAGTATACTCCAATATCTGCCCTTGAAATCCTCGCCCCAGTTATGTCCTACCATATTTGGCCTAATCTCCATATGCCTTTTTCACTCCTAATTTTGTGCTTCTCAACACTGATGTAGAAAGTCATGCAACTTTGCTGACTCTGTCAAAAACAAATTTATCTTATCTAATTTCAAAGTGGCCCTTACTACATGGCGGTCCTTTCATTCTTGCCTGTTTAACACTCTATCACATTATTCAAACACGCTATTCCAAACTGTCTTTTCTACTTATATCCTCTTAACCGGACTCTTTGCCTTTCTTTGAATTAAAAAGTTCCATCTTCTTACTCTGGACATTTTTATGGGCTGCCCTTCATACCTGCAATGCTCTCCTTTCTTATCTCCACAATCTTCTCTGGCTTTCTTCAAGTCTCACATAAAATCTTACTTTCTATCAGAAGTCTTTCCCAATTCCCATCATTCTAGTACCTTCATTCTCCTGAGTATTTGCAATTGATCTTGTATATGGCTTGTTGTCTATAGTGGTTTGCATCTTATTTTCCCCATTAGATTGTGAGCTCCTTGAAAGCAGTGAGTCTTACTTTTCCTTGTACCTGCAAGGCTTTAGCACAGTTCTTGGCACACACTAGCCACTTAATAATCTTAAAACATCCCTGACTCCTTCTCTTCCCCCATTCTCCTGCCCCCCTCATCCAATCAGTCGCTAAGCCTTACTGATTCCATCTTTATCTCTCGGACTTGCCCAGTTCTCTCCACTCACAAAACCACTATACTGATTTAGGTTCTCTTCCCCTTTCACCTGGATTATTAACACAACCTGCTGTTTGGTTTCCTGCTTCCACTCACTGCCCTGTCTAGCCTACACTCCTCTATACAGCTGCCAAACAAGTAATCCCAAAACAGAAGTCTAAGCATTTAATGACCATACTCAAAAAACCTTAATGGCCTCCTATAGAGGCTGCTAGGTGGTACAGAGGATAGACCACTGGGCTTGGAGTCAGGAAGACTTGCAGTCAAATTTGGCCTCAGATACTTCCTAGCTGTGTGACCCTGGGCAAGTTACTAAGCTGCTATCTGGCTCAGTTTTTTAAAATGTAAAATGGGCACCATAATAGCCCAGACCTCCTAAGGTAACTGCCAAGATCAAATGAGATCATATTTATAAAGTGCTTAAAGAGATAATATTTTACCTGGCACACAGTAGATGCTTAACTCCTTCTTTCCTATCATCTCTAGAAACAAAACAAAACAAAACAAAATCCTCAACCTAGAATTTTAAATCCTCTATTGACTGGCTTCCACCTATTTTTCTCCCTCCTTACTTAAAAAAACTTCCGATGGTCCAGTAAACTGGACTATTTCTCAAGCATGACTTACCATCTCATATTTCTCTGCCTTTTCACAGGCTATGACCTATGCCTGGAATGCTCTCCCTCCTTAAAATTCTTGACTTTCATCAAGGCTCCAGTTAGATGCTACTTTCTACGGGAAGGCTTTCCTGAGTTCCCCATTGTAACCCTCTTCCTTTTTAATGTAATTCTTCAGTACTCGGATTTGTGCACGTGGAACCCACCAGAAGAAGCTAGGGCAGGTTGCAGAACCTTTTCCTACTTCAAGTGCCCAGAGGGCAAATTTAATATGTCTGTGAGACCCCAGATTACAGGAGAGAACTGAGGGGAAAAGTGCTTGCTTTGGGCAGCTGGACAGAAGGGTGGGGCATACAAAAATTGTCTTCAGGCCCTGGGAAGAGGGGGAACGGAGCAGCTCCCTGTGTGCCACCTATGCCTGAGTGCCAGCTATGCCCGTGTGCCATGGCTTCACCAGTGAGAAGCTCAGGTCTTTAGGTCTTCAGAAAGGGCTCGTTTAATTTTTTGTCTTTGTATCTCTAGCTCCTTGCTCAGTCCCTTGCTCAAAGCTGATGTTTAATGTTTGATGAACTGAGCAAATCCAGACAAAATGAAATGTGACTTGAGATTTCTGGCATTTTCTGGGAAAAATGTGTTTTAGCAAAGCTGGTTTGCAAGGTAAATCCCTTTTTTCCTTTGACATAAAATATCAAATTAGATAAGCAGCATTGCATAGTAGCTAGCGAATTAGCCCTGGTATAAGAATGTGGTCTTTAGTCCAGCTTTGGGCTTGTGTTGCTATGTTATCTTAGATGTCACCTAATCTCTGAGTGCCTTAGGCAATTGTTTTAGACTTGGTTACAGAGAAAGATGCACTCTTCATTGGGAGATGGCATTTCTTCCCTGTTAAGTTCCTTATGAGGAAATTATAGCTCCAGTCTCATACATAAAAACAGGAGTACTTTTCCAAAAGGAATTTTTCCTAATGCAAGTAGTTCTTATGGATGAGTCAATATTTCAGACTTGGGAAGTTAGTTTTTTAGAAGCTGAAATACATTTTTCTTTAGAAATGATGTTTTATAAAAGTGGTTAAGTTCCTAGTTTATCCCACATCATGGAGCTAAAATCCTAGACAATGTTAAATACCTCATGAAGGTAATACCAGTAATAAAAGAAAACAATATTGACTAAAAAGTACTTTAAAAATTGATCTTGATGCCACTAAGTGGAAAGGCAGGTTTAATTAAAGGAAAGTTAGGTGATTGATGCAAACTTATGGATACTCTTCAAAGAAAAAGGCTTTAGAAGTTTCTAGTCCTAAAGTTTTATCATATCTAATGTCACTTGAAAATTGAACTTTTTAAAGTTAAAATTTAACAAGAAAAATATAGCCTTTTTCTTGGTCCTTACACTTTTGAGCCATGATTATTAGGGTTGAATTTTTTCATCACAAATGAATGAAAAAAGGATAGTTGGTCCACTAGCCATCTACTCGGTGGCAACATTGGTTCAAGACAATTTTGTTGCTACTTTTGAGGAAGGAGTTGAAATAGGTTGTCAATGCCTTGGTGTAGGAGAGAATGAATTTTAGAGGTCACCTATTGACAGAAAGTGCAGATCATGGGGCAGTTGAAATAGTATATTCAGAATTAAATAAAGATTATTGATAATGGTGATATGTCAGGTTACTACCTCTGTCTTTGGAGATTTGCTATTGCTGTTGTTGTTACTCAGTCATTTCAGTCATGTCTGATTCTTCATGACCTCATTTGGGGTTTTCTTGACAAAGATACTGGAATGGTTTGCCATCTCCTTCTTCTCTTTGAGAGTTGTAATCTTCTTTATCTCCAAATTTACTCTTCCTTTTGTCACAGCAATTTGCTGCACTTTGCAGATTTCCTGGTCAGCTGCTTCTCTAGTATTTTTAGATCAACAGGAATTTCTTTTATGTTTTTGGATTCCCTGAATCTATTCCCACAACTCTTGAAATTCTTAGCCTCTTCTTTTTGCTGAGTATTTTCAGACTCTAATACAGGTAGACTGAGGTCTCATCTTTATAACCATTTCTAGCAAACTATATTCCTGTATGAAATTCCCTATAGGAATGGTTTCAGCTAAGTTTAAATGAATTACTTCCCCACCTTAAAAATCCTTCACATTAAAAATTCTGTTTATCACAGCTTTAAACTGAAGTATCTCTGCCTAAGGAAACAGATGACTCCTTCTATTTCTCCTCAAACACATTTTTTCACATTGTTTTAGAGAGATTCAGAAAGTTCAGAAAAGCATAAAAGGAGGATAATTTCCAATGGAAAAAAAAGAAAGATGAAATAATAGGAAGATGGTTCAGAGGCACATTTCATAGCATCAAAAAATAAAGAGGGGTGAAAAGTCCAATCCAAAATGTCTTGGCCTCTAGCCTCAAAATAAAAGGTCACATTTTCATGTATCTAGGGTAGCCCTCTTTGAGGCTAACCTTTGAAAATGTGCAGCCACACAAAGAAGAGTCTATGCAAAGCTTCAGACTTTCCATAAGCCAGTGGTTTACAAACAGTTACCTCATCAATAAATATGTATAGATATACTTATGTTTTTATAAATTATATGCATTTCCTAATATCCCAATAATTATGTACATTATAAAATTTGTACAACTAGAAATTTTAAATGATGTACAAAATAGAAACTTGAAAGGATGAGATAAAGATGAAATAATATTTGAACCTAATGTCAACAGGGAGCCATTGGAGTTTATTGAGGAGAGAAGAAATCATGCTCCGAATTGCACTTCAGGAGAGTCAATTTGACAGTCTTGTGAAGGATAGATTGGAGAGGGAAGAGAGATTTGAGGTAGGATGTCCAATTAAGAGGTTTTTCTTATAGAACAGGCAAGAAGTAATGAGGACTCGAATAAACTAGGGTAATGGCTATGTGAATAGAGCAACGGGGATAGATGTGAGGGATATTGTGGAATTAGAAATAACAAGACTTGGCAATTGAATGGTGATGTAGGGTGGACAAGAATAGGGAGCTGAAGATGATACTAAAGATGGAGGTACCTCCTACAGTGATGTGAAAGTTTAGAAGAGAAGGATTTTGGGGGAGATAATGTAATAAGATCAGGGATGCAAACTGCAAACTCTCCATGCTTTCTTGTCTTGAACAATTTACTCTATTGTAGCCAAAATGAAAAGGGAGAAGGTGAGGCTTTTATAATCTGTCATTGCCCTGGAGCATAGAGTTGTTTTTCAGGACAGTACCTATTGCAGTCATGAAGTGTCCTAGGGATCAAGACGTGGGGTTTCTGGGCATTAGGAATGTTCAAATGTCACCTATAAAGCTGCAACTGTGCCACAGCCACAACTTTGGAGATGACTGCTGTAGGGAACATATTGAAGAAAAACAGCAAAATTTTCCATCCACATATCTGGCTATTAATTGCATGTATTGCATCCCATTTGGGAACAAAATGAAAACAGTTGCAAGGGTAGTCAAATGAACTCTAATGATTTCATCTACGCTGATGTTTTTAATGATCACCTCTATGTAGTTTATTCTGAAATCAATATTTCTAGCCTCTGTATCTGGTCTAAGTTGTAGTACTTCATCTGTAGTTGCTTGTAGGTCATGATAATCTAGGTTTTCTGTCAATATCTGAAGTGCCCTGAAGTGAATGCATTATCATCACAACAGCTCACAGGTATGAGAGTTCTTTACACTACAAAATGTTTTCTTTGCATATAAATGGTACAAGGATTCTTCTTCCTGCTTTACAGAAAAGAAGATTGAAGTTCAGAAAGGTTCAATATCTTGAACCCAGGACTTAAAGGAAGGTGGTCATTCCACTGTAAAACAATGCTTTCAACACCGATTTCAAAACCTTCTTTTCTCTTAGATTCCCTGTATCTGTTGATCATATTACTATTTTTCTCATTCAACTATTTAACCTTGAAATCTCATTAATCTTTGTCTCTTCCCTTCTCCACATATTTCATATTTAATCATTTGCCAAATCATGTCAATTCTAACCCTATAAATCTCTTACTTCTGCCCTTTCCTTCTTTCTACATGCTAATTCCACACTACTCTGGGCTCATACTTTTTACTGCTTGGTCTACTCTAATATCTTGCTAACTGATCTCCCTTTCTCTAGGCTCTTCCTTTGCCGTCCTTAACAAGGCTACCAAAATAATTTTCCTGATGCACATGCTGCTTTTAGCCTATTCTCTCTCAGCAGATATCTTTAATTCTTAATCTTGTGAGAAAGTAGAGAGCACTTAGTACATGTCTTTCCTCTATTTCAAACTGCAAAAATCCTTCTATATCTCCATCTATCTTCTCCTTCTTGTCAAGACCAATCCCTCTACCTCTGCCCTTGATTCCATACCTTTCTCCTAATCTCTAGGATTCCCATCTAAAATTCTCTCTGTCTTCTTTGTGTTCAGTCTCTTATCATTTACAGACTCTAAACCTGATGCCTACAAATAGATTCAGGTCTATCTTATTCTTAAAAGACCTTTACTTAATCCTTCCATCCTTTCAAATTCTCTCTATATCTTTACTTTCTTTAACTACGAAATTCCTAAAATGAAGTTTCTACACTTAAAGCCTCCATTATTCCCATCTCATCACATCTATACTTCTCAGTTCTTTGCACTTCTGGCTTCTGATACTGTTCTCTGATTGAACTCTTTCTCCAAAGTTATCAGTGATCTTTAGAATGCTTAGCCTGATGACCTTTTTCACTTTTCTTTTTACTTGGTCCTTTTTTTTTAATCCTTGCCTTCCATTTTGGAATCAATACTGTGTATTGGTTCCAAGGTAGAAGAGTGGTAATGGCTAGGCAATGGGGTTCAAGTGATTTGCACAGCTAGGAAGTATCTGGGGCCAGATTTGAACCTAAGACCTCCCGTCTCTGGCCTGGCTTTCAATCCACTGAGCCACCCAGCTGCCCCCTATTCAGTCCTTCTGGCCTTCTATAGCTTCTGATACTGTTGACTATCTCATACTCCTCTACACTCTCTTATTCATTAAAAAAAGAATTAAATCATCTTTTATGACCAAAATCAGCCAACATTAGGCACAGCAGCTTAATCCAGAGCTAGAATGAACAAGATTTCTTATTCATGAATGGTTTATACACATACCCCAATAAAATAACTGCTCTGGCTTGCTTTACTTCCTACCTTCTGACCATTTTTTATTTGGGTCCTTATGCAAAAGACTTTTAGTTATCCTTTGATATTATTCCACACTCATCTATGCTTTAAACTCTCCTTGTTTATATTGAACCTCTCACTATAATAAATAAAAAAGCTTAGTCAACCAACATAGTGACATCATCTGACAAAATGTACTATATTCCACCTACATAATATTCACATTGAGAGGAAGATATGTTTTCTTCACCTCTAGGATAAAGACTGTTTATATTTTCCCTTTTTTATTTTCAACATTCTGCATCATTTTATGCAAATCTTCTTGTGTTTCTCTGAATTTGTCATATTCATTTTCTCATTCTCCTTTGTTAGACCATCATCCATTGCTTGTCTCCTTCAGAGAGGGTATTCCACACCCTTTCTCCTTTATTTTCACTCATTCTCGTGAGGAATATTGTCAGCTTCTATAGGATAAAGTATTTTCATGCAGATTACTTCTAGATCCAGTATTAACCTCTCTCCTAAACTTTAGTCCAAAAAGCCCAATTGCCACTTGGCTGTTTTCTCTGGAATATCTTGTAGGTATCACAAAACTGAAGTTCAAAATAAAATATATCTGTTATACTCTAAAATTGCTCTTTCTCTAACCTCTATTTATATTGAGAATATCATTATCCTTCCAGGCACCAGGTTCATAATCTTGGAATTAGCTTTATTTCTCTTTCTTACTCTCAGCATTCGATCTTATCAATTGACAAGTCTTATCTGTTCTAATGCCACAACATCTTTGGTGTCTAACCCCTTCTATCCACTAAAAACTACCATTCTAGTTCAGATATTTTTCTAGTATCAGACATTTTCACCTGCAATGATATCACTTTCTGTTTAGACTCTTCACATTCTATCTTATTCCTATCCAATTCATCTGCCACAAAACAACCAAAATCATGTTACTAAGGCACAGGTCAAAGTGATACATATCTCAAATTTGAAGGGACCTTTAGGAAGTAATATAGGATAAATCTTCATTTTTCAGAGGAGAAAACTAAGGCATAGAAAGATGAAGAGATCTTACTCAAAGTCACAAGCTAGTACGTAGCAGAGCCGGGATTAACTCCAGGTCCTGTGATTCCTTCCAGATTTTGACCATGTCACCCCTTTGTTCAAAAGCCTCACACCTAGCAGATTGGCTAAAATGATAGAAGGGGAAAGTAATGAATGTTGGAGGGGATGTGGCAAAATTGGGACATTAATGCATTGCTGGTGGAGTTGTGAACTGATCCAACCATTCTGGATGGCAATTTGGAACTATGCTCAAAGGGCTATAAAAGAATGCCTGCCCTTTGATCCAGTCATACCATTGCTGGGTTTGTACCCCAAAGAGATCATAGATAAACAGACTTGTATAAAAATATTTATAGCTGCACTTTTTGTGGTGGCAAAAAACTGGAAAACGAGGGTATGTCCTTCAATTGGGGAATGGCTGAACAAATTGTGGTATATGTTGGTGATGGAATACTATTGTGCTCAAAGGAATAATAAACTGGGAGAATTCCATGTGACCTGGAAAGACCTCCAGGAATTGATGCAGAGTGAAAGGAGCAGAGCCAGAAGAACATTGTACACAGAGACTGATACACTGTGGTAAAATAAAATGTAAAGGACTTCTGTACTAGCAGCAAAGCAATGACTCAGGACAATTCTGAGGAATTTATGGTAAAGACGCTACCCACATTCAGAGGAAGAACTGCAGGAGTGGAAACACAGAAGTAAAACACCCACATGAACACATGTGTTGAGGCAGACATGGTTGGGGATGTAGACACTAAATGACCACACCAATGCAACTATCAATAATATGTAAATAAGTCTTGACTGATCACACAGGTTAATACCACGTTGGATATGGGGGGAGAGGTTGAAGGCGGGATGAAGGGGAAAGTAAAAACAGGAATCATGTAACCATGGAAAATTTTTCTAAAAAAATAAAATATTTAAATCTGAAAGAAAAAAAGCCTTCAGCGACTCATCATTTTCCCAGGATAAAATGTAAACTCCAAACCTTGACATTTGAGATTCTCCATAATTAGACTGCCACCTACCTTTTTGATTTTACTTCATGCCAGTCATCAGTTCCCTGAATCTGACATTCCAACTTCTGTCTCCATTTATTTGCACGTGCATGGAAAGAACTCATCTCTGTCTTCAGGGATCCTTATCTTCCTTAAATGATCTACTAAGAAGACATTTTGAAAGTCTTCCTTCTTTGCTCAGTAGCTGGTTCTCTCTCCTTTCTCGGTTTTACTTGTATGTGACTGATTGGTGTATATGTTGAATCTGCCCAGTGGAATGCTAACTCTTTGAAGAAAGGTTTTACTTTATTTCTACCTTTACATCACAAATGCCTTACACATTATAGGTACTTATTACTTTTGCAGAATTGAATCATGTAATTCCTGAGATAAAACAACAGAATTTCAGTTGGAGGAGGGGTCAGAAGCTATCTAGGCTGAAACATACTTGTACCCTAGTCCTTTCAACAATATACCTTCTGAGGGAACCCATTTCACTTTTAGATAGCTTTAATTTGTTAGGAAGTTTTAACTTACCTCAAGCCTAGGTCTGCTACCTTTCTGTATTACTCTGAGTTCTGTCCTTTGGGACCATGTTGAAACAAATCAATTTGATCTTCCATAATATAACCCATCAGATGTTTGAGTATCCCACTTGAGTCTTCTTTTATTCTACTTTCCCAATTCCTTTGGAGACTTCAGGTTGCCTAACAAAGTGCTGACCCCATTGCCTAGCACTTAAAGTCCTGTTCAATCTAGCTCCAGTCTATCCCTCCAGACTTATGTCATACCATATGATTTGTTCAAACTGGACCAATTGCTATTCCCTAAACTCATCTTGCCTTTTTCTACCAGTCATTTACTGTACACCGCTTTCCTCATGCTTAGAACAGATTTCTTCTGCCCTTTCCTACATCTCCATAATACATTTTTTTAACAGTTTTAATTCTGTGGTCTACAGTTGAGGTCATCATAACTTGCAGAGAGAAAACTAGAAAGCTGCTGCCTGACCATGCTCACCCATGGTGTGTGGTCCTAATAACCACAGCATTTTACCAGGTTAATATACTGTTTTAGGATAACCATAAGACTTAGAAGCACAACTAAGGGGTTGTTTCAGTGGTGTAGTCACCTTATAGAATACCTAAGACATAGGATTTTTCTCCTTCTTCCCATGTGATAAAGTAAGCCACAAAAAGGTGTCTATTCCTTCTTTTGAAAGGTAACCTGTAAGGCTGAGTAAGCACATTAGAAACTGAATTTACCTACCCTGTTTGTTTTTAACATGTAATTTGCTTCCAGAAAATTCTCATTTGTCAAACCAAAAGTATCTTCAGAAATTGAATGAACAGCAACTGTATACATGTTTTTTTAATGATCAGGTTAATGTGGGTTTGTCCCCACGTTAGGTAAATTTTGCTCTTCATGGGCTTATCTGCCTAACTCCTCAAAAGGCCTTAAGCATTAGAAACCACATAGAACAATCTAGACACCAAAATGAAAAACAAAGCACTGAAGGAGCTAGTGTTGATCCATTAGGAATTTCTTTCTTTATGTAGCTTCAAAACATTAACCCTGAAATTAAATCCCACTGAGATGTGTGACTTTCTCATGTTCATTGAAATAACAGAATTTAGGCTTACAACTTGCACTTCCCAAACAGAAATCTTTTTTTTTTTAACTAGTTGTTTAGGAAAAAAGACACATCCAAACTGAAATAGTCTCTTTGTCTTCTGAAGTGTTGCAACAGATTAAAAGCAGCAGGACATAACTGAAAAAGTTGGTGTATTTAATTTAATTTGAGACAGGAGACTACATGTAGTGATGAGCATTGCCAGAATCTGTAACCTTGCCATGAATGGACAGGGTTGATTATCACAAAGAACTAATCAGGAAGGATAGAGAAATGTACTTTCCCACATCTGTCTCACTTTCATACTGGACCTTATTAAGTAAAGCATTATGATACTTTGAAGGGAATAGAATGGATATAAATATCAGTACAGAAAAAAAATAATGGATAGTTCCCTTAGCTAAAGAAACCTTGATCAACATAGCTATTTGTAAACTATGTAATATAATTGAGATAAATGACACAAGTAGTGGTTCATTCTAGTTTTTCTATTTGTTTTCTGCTATCTAAAACACTTCCAACTAACTGTTGTAACATAGAAAAGCGTTGATATCATTAATCATTAAACTGCAGTTTATTCTTAAAATCATTAATAAGACATGTGTCTTAATGAATTATTACATATTTTCTCATGTTTACTCTCCCTCAGAAGCCTATATGATTTTTAAAAAGTTATATGCTTCCTAAAGTCCAAAGATTGATTATAACAAAGTTCTTTGTGTTAAAGTAATTGGTTGTCAGTGGTTTGGAAAAATGTGTAGTAGGATGACTCCTTAAAATATAAGAAATAATGAATTTTTATTTAAATTTGCACTCAGTCTTCTTGAAAGACTATGGAGTCCGACTTTTACATACAAGAGCATATAAAACACACTAGAATTCTAAATAGGTGGCAATATGTTCTGTCTTTTGCTTAATCAGAAGTTTCTTAATTTCCTGATTTGCTAAATTTTGAGTTTGAAATATAGCATTTTGTATGTTTTATAGATTTAGCTCTTCCCGTGTTTAAAGAATAAAAAGGTAAGATGTATTTGAAACCGAGAGATCATCTTTTCTTGTTTGTTTCCTGAAAACAAGAAATCATTCATTTGGGACAGATTTTTACAGAGAAATTTAAGGTCTGGGGGCTTGTTTCTCTAAAATGAAGAGTGTTACCAATCAATCATTCAGAACATTTGACATTATACAGTTCACTCCAGTTGCTGCTTGCAAAGGAAAAAAAATCTGAGCAGTAACTTTCCTTTGTCATTATAGTAAATTGGGCACAAAATAATAATAAAAAAAGCAACACAATTCAGATTGAGGAAACCTCTGAATGTACTTCTATAATTTTGAGCATTCTGATAGCAACACAGATCGACTATAATTGACTATAAACAAAGGGATTTAGAAATAAAATAGTAGAGCAATATATAGGTGTAGCTGCCATAAAAACTTTCTCTGGTAGCCTTACTGTGACATAGAGGTGGCCCTGGCTTCTTGAAAAAGATCCCAATGGAACCTCTGAAAGAGTAGCATCCTGTGAAGACTGTGAGTATGAACTTAAAAATAAACTCTATCCCTATTTCCCAGGGACTAGTTTGTGTAAATGCAGAAGGGCTCATTTCCTCAAGGTTATCCACCATTCGATTATGATTAATATTTGTGGCAACAGCAACATTTACTAAAGTGTGGAGGATCATCTTCCACATTGACACAGGCAGTGTCTACGCCAATATAACAGATTCTTGAAGTAATAAAGCATGTGGAAATAAATCATTACAAGTCTTTTAAATACTGTGAAATTGTTTTTTAGGGCACTTATTATATAAAGTTCAAATTGGTGGAATAAATCGGCTCTGAAATGTCACATATTTCCTGTACTCCAGTGAGGAGATAAAAATACTTCCATAAAAAAAAGAAGCCACATGATAACTAGTTTGTAAGGGAGAATAGAAATATTTTACTTCCCCATGGTTATGCTATTGATCCTCAGTCAGGTACCTTGGCTTCCTATAGATGAAATGGGCAGGGGATTATTTTTTAATATAGGTAATATCATTGACCACAACGTGGTAGGCTCACCTACCTATTTCAAAGGGGTATTATGAAAGGCAACATACTGCAAACATAATGGCTGACAGGAATGCATGGAATAGCAATGTCCTAAATAATGCTCATAAAGAAAAATGAATTCAAAGGAGCAACTTTTCAGGGGAGAAGAAATTTTATAGCAATATCTAACTGAACTAATAATAGAAAGGAGTAAATAGAAATTAAGTTGAGAATGAACTAAAATATGATTGGTAAATAAGTTAGAGAAGCCTTTGAAGCAAGGAAAGGGGTGGGAAAGTTAAGTGCTGTAGAGACAAGTCCTGATATCTTGAGGTATCAGGAAAGCATGTCTATTATTATAGAGGAAAAATGACTACATTTGATTTCCTCTCTTTCTAACGACTGAGGCTTTATGATCAGCTTTAGCCAAGGCAAATTTGAATTCTGTCACAATTTCTTGTAGAGTGACTAATCGGTGACTATCAACCCCTTATCATCTTGTGCTATTTATGCTCAACTTTTGTTTGTACCTCTAACGAACTTATATTACTTTCTCTTTTTATTCTCTGTATCTATGGCACTGTGCCTGGTGCATGGTAGATGCTTAACAAATAGATGCTGATTGGTTGGTTTTACTTTCTGTTAGAGTTATTTTTATGTAAGATCTTTCTCCCTTTTTAGAATGTTAATTCCTTGAATAAGAATAGGAACCAAATCTTATATAAATTTTGTAATTTCTCGTCATCTACAGTATTCTGCGTATAATAGCTGAATTGTTGAATTTTTAAACATTGTTTCTCTCTCTCTCCCTCTCTCTCTCTCCCTCTCTCTCTCTCTCTCTCTCTCTCTCTCTCTCTCTCTCTCTCTCTCTCTCTCTCTCTCTCTTTCTATTTCTCTCTCTCTCTCTTTCATGATGAGATCTCACCTAGGCTATAAATTAAAGGGTTACTCATAGGTTTGGTAACATTGACATAATCTTTTCTGGGCTGGGTTGGCTCATCCTTACTTAGGCAGCCAGATGGTCATTCATTCTTGGCTATTCACTATAATAGTGATAGTCTTCACCCAACCACCATCTGCGTCTTGGTACTGCTGAATTTTCAAGAGATCCATCTACCTCAACTTCCCTAATAAATGGGATTATAAATTGCGTTGGGATACTTAGCTGATCCCTCCTTTTTTTTTAAAAAAAAGATGCAGATCAGCTTATATTCCATATGGAATAATTAGTGTAGAATGTTAAGATATTTAGCTTTATTTTTCAAAATAGCTTGTGATGTGTTTCTTAGAACCTGTTTACAAGTCAACTTGTGCAACATGCATTCTATATTTTAATACTTTCACTTAAAGAAAAAATACTTACATATAGTCACTATTATAGCAAATGTTTCTCTCAAGTATGTATTTTTATTCATTAACTAGATATTTTAGGTGCAAAATTATACCAAAGAATAAAATGGAGACAATCAACTGAGGGAAAGAGCTAGACTGAAGTGGTCTTGAGAGATGCTTCCTATAGAAGGTGAGAACCAAGAAAACCAAAGGACAGAGATGCAGAAGAGCATTCCAGGGATGGTGAGTCATTGTCATTCAAACAAATGGGATAGAAGTGAATATTAGTAAGGTATAGAATACTGGAAATGTGTGTTTGTGTCTTTTAGGTGAGAAATTTATGAAAGACTCGAACATCAAACAGGATTTTATAGTTGAGATTGGAGATGATAGAGCATTCCTGGAACTGATTTAGAAAAGGGCTGAAATAGTAAAATCTGCATTTCATGAAGTTCATTTTGACAGCCAATTGGCGGATGGACTGGTTGTCAGGGGATATTTTTTTGGCAGGAAGAACAACCAACTAGCTATCCATCTCAGAGAGAGAACTGAATGCAGATCAAAGCATACTTAAATTTTTTAATTAATTAATTTGTTTGCTTGTTACATTAAAATACTCAGTTAACTCTCCCACTCTCTTCTCTCCCCCATTAGAGAAAGCATCATTTGACACAAATATACACATACATATATATGAATGATATCTTACTTATTTCTATTCATTAGTTCTTTCTCTGGAGGTGGACACACAAAAGTATTTCTTTAAACAAACTATCTTTTTCTTTTTGAGGGGGGACTTCTGTGATCTCTTTTGTAACATGAGTAATATGGAAATATGTTTTGCATGATTGCACATGCATAATCTGTATCAAAATGCTTGCTTTCTCAAGAAGGGGAGTGAGGGAATCTGGATCTCAAAAATTATTTTTAAAAAAGAATATAAAATTATTTACATACATAATTGAGAAAAAACAAAATAAAAACATTCTTTAAAAAAGTGATATTTTCCAAATATGCCAACAAAACTGAAAATATAAATAAGATGGTTGAATCATTAGAAAAATATAAAATTCCAAGATCATCAATAAAAGAAATAAATAATTTAGCTTAATGTCAGAAAGAAAAATTGAAAAGGTCTTGAAATAATTCCTTGGTCAGAGTGGGGAGTTGTGGCAGGGTCAGAGGAGCAGGTAGCCAATGAGAGAGATGTTAAAAAGGTAAAATCTACAAGCATTCACAACAGACTGCATGTGAAGCATGAGAAAGAGTGAGGAGTGGAGAATAACACCTATGTTGCCAGTCTGAGCAACTGGAAGCATTGTGGTACATATCCTTAATAATAATACAATTAGCAAGAGAGGAGGGATTTTTTTTGGGAAAGATAATGCTTTCAGGTTTGGATATATTGAGTTGAAGATGTCTGTGGGGTTTTCTGTGGCCTATAGGTAAATGGAGAAGCTATCTATTTTGTTTGGAAGTGCTCTGGGAGGGCTTGTTTACAAAGATCAGTACTATCCAATTAAGTGACCCACAAAACATGATAAAATGATGCTACTAAGATTTTGGGGGATTTTATGAGATATTATTATTTTAATTTTAATTTTGAATATTTTCCCCTAGTTACATGTTTCATGTTCTTTCTCCTCTACCCTAAACCCCACTAACCCCACTTAGCTGACACACAATTCCACTGGGTTTTACGTGTAGCATTGATCAAGACCTAATTCCATATTATTGATAGTTGGACTAGAGTTATCGTTTAGTGTCTACATCCCCAATAATATCCCCATCAGTCCATGTGTTCAAGCAATTGTTTTTCTTCTGTGTTTCTCCTCCCACAGTTCTTCCTCTGAATGTGAGATATTGTTTTGGAAGAGTTAAAAGTTTAAATCTTTTCTGACTTTTATACCATATAGAAACTTTAAAAAGAATCAGGTGTCTGTTTCAAGTGAAGTATGACTTTCTTTTCATTTCAGTGGTAACATTATTCAGTATTGATTTTTTGTGACTCAGCTTCTGAGTTAATATGTATACTATCCATATTTCTTTTCTCTTAGTCATTATCTCTTTCCCTCTTCCCCCCTACCTTATCAAATGAATATTTTCATAATATATTATATAACATGCCAATTATGGGAAATGTAATCACTTCCTATTTCCACCCATTATGCTTGAGCAAATATCTTTGTATCCAAATGGTAAAGCACGACTCAATCTCATACTTTGATGGGCTAAAATAGAAGTAATTAAAAAACGCAGAGCTGTTTTTAGCTTGTGTGTTTTTGTTGCTGTTGTATTTTTGCTTTGTTTTGTTTTTGCTTTGCATTCCTAGTACTGTTAGTGGAAAAGAATTCTTTTAAATTATCATTTTTTATTGGCCATGTTTCATGCTGGAAACTGGAGACCTTTTCGTGCTTCTAAAAAAGGAGCAGATAAATGTCTCCACTCCAAGATACAGCAGAAAGTTATCTCCTAGCATTTAGGGTATAGCAAAGCATTACCCCCATGTCCACCAGAGGGAGCCCCAAGCTTTCTATAGAGCAAATTCCAGGCCCTTGGGAGGGGGCACAGTGTACTTGGCCCTAGAAGTGGGAGAGGAAATAGGGTGGATAGTACTGGTTACATAAATTATACGCAGAATGCAATAAAATGATGGTGAGACAACATAAAGCAAAGGGTGCCTTACCATTCTAAAAACATTTGGGATAGTAAAATGTATAATCCTTTCAGTATTTTCCAGTTATGTATTTAATTGAGAACAAAAATGCTTTCTGAGAACTTCAAACAGCCCAGCTGGAAGCATAGGAATTAGCATGAAGTGAAATATTTATGGGAGCTTAATACTGTTTAAGACTCATTTTTCTCCTGCCTTAAGACATGAAGCCCAATTAACCATTTCTAATTAAATAGCTGAAAACAAAGTAATGCGAGCTAAGGAATTGCAACTAAATGGCAACATCTATACTGTGAAATTTCAAAAAATAGACTTTTGTTGCAGAGGTAAAAAGAATGTGAAGACAGCCAAAGAGTCACCACCATCATCGCAATAGCAAAGCTAGTGGAAGTGATTCAAGGAGAAACACTTTCAGTAACAGGTAGCAGGTACACCTACCTCTCGAAAGGATATCCTTTCTGGTAGTGCTTGGATCTAAGAACTCTTTTAGGGGAGTAATTTAAATGCATCAGAAAATATGGCTTTAAATGACATCTTAGGCACTTATTACTATCTCTGTGATCACAGGAAAGAGACTTTTCCAGATTTCTCCCAAATGCAGGTATCTCCCATTTCCACCAAGAATTACCTCATATACATTTTGTTTCTATATTTTTTATTTCCTTATCTGAGTATATTATGTTTTGTCCTTTGATTGAATGTAAAGTCCTTGAGGGTCGATGGCTTCATTTTTGTCCCAGTATCCTCAGCACCTAGTACCGTGCCTGACATATAGTAGGCATTAATAAATGAACTTACTGAAGAAAGAAATGCTTAATCAATTTCTTAAAATGAAATGATTTCATTTTACTTTTTATAGGTTCAGTTTTATAATCTATAAAATATGGATAATACTTATCCTGAAAGCTAGATAAGTTGGCAAATATCTGAAAAGGTTACAAATGTAACTGTAAGTTGGCATTATTATAGTCACATATGAAGAACATGCTTATAGTACATAAAATGAAGTAAAATGCCAATAAACTCAACTCATAAGAGTTTGAGCCCCAAGGAACAATAGTTCACAAAGACTAAGTAGGAATGAAAGAACTCCTATTACACCTTAGAAACACAGACCAAGGGACCGTGGACTTTTCTACCATTACTTGATTCGAATACCACTATATATAAACAATGGAATTCTAGAAACCATTAGTATGAATTTTTAAAAATATTAAATGGCAATTAAATATTTTGCCTTGAGATTAAAAGACATGTTAGAAATTATTTTAAAAAGTATTCATTGCCACAAAAAAGGGAGAATATATTGCACTAGAATATATTTCTAGCAAAAATAAAATAGCTCCTATGTTTAAAATATGACTGTGATTAGACGAAAATAATAAATATTAAACCTTTCCTATCTGTACTTACCTATGATAATCAGTATTTTGAAGAGTTTATTTCATTTCATAATGAATACAAGTTTTTCCCTGGTTCACATTACTTAGTACGTATAGGTAGTACAGTGGCAAGAGTCTGATGTCTGGCATCAGGAAGACCTGGTTCCAGTCCCAACTCCGGTTCTTGATAGCTGTGTAACCATGGGTGAGTCACTTAATGGGAAAGTCCTGAAGACTTCGACAAACATCACAGAGGGGCTGAAATCAGATATCCTTTGCCTATTTGCTATA
Organism: Gracilinanus agilis; assembly: GCF_016433145.1. Classification (NCBI taxonomy): domain Eukaryota; kingdom Metazoa; phylum Chordata; class Mammalia; order Didelphimorphia; family Didelphidae; genus Gracilinanus; species Gracilinanus agilis. The sequence goes on along the minus strand of NC_058130.1, from coordinate 470,657,757 downwards.
GTGTTTGAACAGTGCCTTAAAAGTTGTCATTTATTCCTTCAGACACAATATATACAAATATATGGATGCTTTGATTTCTTAATTAATAAATATCTTCATTTCTTATTTTGTGGACAGCTCAAATCTCCTCTCATTACTATTTTGTTTTTCACTGAACTTGGTTTCTGTTCAACTAGAGAATTGGGAGGATTATTATGTTAATGACTTTTTGACCAAAACTTTTTTTCATTATTTCCATTTTCTTGACTGATTTGTTTCCTCTTTCTTTTCCTTTGAGTTTGCTTTCTCATTATTTTCATAAAAGCATGAATAGCCTCATTGACATAAACACCTTTCAGTGCATCCTTGAAAGCAAAATAAAATAAAGAAAGCGGATTTTGCAATTGTCAGACTTGGTAATAACCAGGCAGTTTGGTTGAGTGGGAAGGGCACGGAATCAGTTTTCAGGGTCCAGCAATAGCTGTGAGTCCCAAGCAAGTCACTTAATGACTCTAGTCCTCATTTTACTTATCTATAAAACGAGGGGGCTAGTCTAGACTAGTCTCTAAGGTCTGATTTAGCATGACATGTATGTGTATAAGACAAAGTGTATTTCAGAGACTACACATTTAAGCTATTTATAGGGCATGAAGATGGGTTTGAACTAGTTTGTCTTCTGAGGGTTCCTCTGTCCCAGATTATCTTTTGCATTTACTACTTTTCATTCCTCTATGGAAATAATTTTAAAAGCAGTATCAGCAATAAAGGGGGAAAGTTTTTGTCTCTATGTGATATTTTATCCATTGCATATTTCATGTCATATTACTGTAAAAAAAACCAAACAAACCTGGAGGGAGTGCAGATTTGGGTAAACACATACACAAAATACCAGAATTAGGTTTATGCAAATACAGTCATACCTCATATTAAGTTGGGCTCTATCCCATGCCATTTCATGATAATGAAGTATGAACAACTTTCAACCTAAACTGGAGGCTCCTGATAAAGTAAGTTTGATTCACAGAATTAGTCAAGAGCTTCAATGGCAAAGAGAACCCAGGAATGACATCATCCTTTCCCCTTTTACAGATGAGGAAAATAAGTGATGATATGAAATTCACAAAAAGAGGAGCAAAGTGAAGGCTTGAACCTAGATCCTTAAGCCAGAGCTCTTTCTACTGTACCACATAGCCATTCTTTAGGCTTCGTGCCCAGTTGGAGACTTTATTCTTTAGTCTAGTCATGAAATTCTCAGAGAGATGTTAAATACTTTATACAAAGGAGTCTCTGATAAGGGAATTTCCTTTACTAGCAGAAGCTCCATTCACAAACCCAGAAAAAGCAAGTTAATTGCTCTACTTAGCTGCTTTTGGAACACAAAGGAAAAGAGAATAGAAAAAAAAATCCTAATAAAAATAATAATATTTGGTTCAACTTTTGCAAGTTGCAATTCATTATCCATGAATTTCCCTGCTTCTTGTGGATCCTAAAGAAGTGGCTCAGAAGAAATTGACTCCTAAATCATATAGGTGTATGTATGTATAAGTATATCTACACATACTTAAATACAGTATGCACATTAAAGATTGTAAAGCATTTATTGATCTATAAATAGAATACTCATAAACATTAGATTCATCAACATATAATGACATATAATATTCAACACATAGAATATTTACCAACATATATAGATGTATAAACATAGCTGTACTGCACTCTTTGTCCCTGTCACTCTCTTTTTCTCTCTAAGTTCAAAATTGGATACTTTGGAATTGTCATCTCCAGCTGGATCTTACATTGTAGATTTTAGAGTACTTCTATAAAGGAAAGACTTGGGCTCCTTTCCTATCCCAATTCCAGCAAGTTGCTTTATTCCTTGCTTTTTGTCCCTGACTCCCCTATCTCTCTGTAAGGCTCTTCCATTGTTTTCTGATCACTTGGTAAGTCAGGTCTTCAAACCCTGCAGATAAAGTCTTCAGCTACTCTAGCAGCCCCATTTAGTCATATTATAGCCTCAGGACTTTGTTTAAAAAAAACAAAGAACAAAAAAACCCATTTTAAGCTTCCACCATCCAAATTTTGACTGCCAAAGGAAGTATCTTCCATTTATCGCATTGTTGCTATGGAACGGTTAGTCTCTATCAGCAAGGTGGCACAGTGTATAGGGAACCTTCAAATCAGTTCTTAGGCACTTACTAGCTATGAGACCTTGTGCATGTCATTTAACCCTATTTGCCTCAGTTTCCTCATTTGTAAAATGAGCTGGTGAAGGAAATGGCAAACCACTTCAGTATCTTTGCCAAGGAAATTCCAAATGGGGTTATGAAGAGTTGGATACAATTGAATAACAACAACTTTATTTCACCTAAAGTCATGCTTTCCTATAACTAATTTAAAAAATAAGGTAGAGAGGGCAGCTGCATAGCTTAGTGGATTGAAAGCCAGGCCTACAGATGGGAGGTCTTGGGTTCAAATCTGGCCTCAGACACTTCCTGGCTGTGTGAGATCCTGGGCAAGTCACTTAACCCGCCATTGCCTAACCCTTACTGCTCTTCTGCCTTGGAACCAATACATAGTATTGATTCTAAGGTGGGAAGGTAAGGATTTTTAAAAAATAAGGGAGGGAACACCTGTAATAAAAATTGTATATAAAATATAATAAATCGTAATAAAAAAGAATGCTTTTTCTGTGTGTGAAAAAACAGACTTTCTCTAGCTAGTGACATTTTTTGCAAAAGGCATTTTTAACTGGGCTTTGTAGTGGAGACATAGTTAGAGTACAGCGTAGTAGATATCGTTATCCAATTAAGCCTCCAGTATAGTGTTCAGAGGACATGGAAGATAGAACTTAATTGTGAAACAGATGACACTACTCAATCCTAATTGTCATACGATGATCCAAGTCAAGGGCATTTTAATCACCAGCTGGGGGAAATGGACAGCAGACTGCATTACATCACCAGCTTCACAAACCAGCAGAACATAATAATGTTGCTCCTTAATAATCTTTAAGAAATGAACCAATTAGAAACTTCTTTCTATTTTCTGGATAATCACCAATACAAGGGGGTTCAGCGACCATGCTTAAAGGCAATTGAATTGCCTCTCCCTACTTCTATTGCTTAAAAAAGGAAAAATAGAGTTCTTAAATCAGGACTTTTACTTTCCTTTAATTCTTATAACTGTTTCTAGCTGCACACCTTTTTAACATAAAAATGAAGCACACTTCTTGGTTTGACCAGTAGCATCGGAGTAACTCAGGGTTGAAAAAGCTTCCCAATTGGAAAAAAAATCATATAATTAAAGAAGTCAAACTGCTTTAGAAACTTATTGCAATGCCTCAAAGCTCAATGGAAGAAAAAACATTTCAAGAATTTTTTATTTCTTGTTTCTATTCAGTTTAAGTTCCACAAAGATGAAGTATGAAAAACTACACAGTGTAGTACACTGACATATGTTGGCCAAAATCTTTTTTTTTATAAAAATAACAAAGTTCTTTTCTTTATGTAAAAAGAGGTAAAATATTCTGAATTTCTTAAATAATTTCATAGAGTCAATGATTCGACAATAATGAAGCTTGAAATACTTTATTCAACTTGAAATACAGCAACACACTTTAAATCGATTCAACAACTATTTTTAAAGTGCCTTTTATATCATGCTAAACTCAGGAGATAGAAAGATAAACCATTTAGGAGAGAGAATTGTGATGCATTGAGGCCAGAAAGCCTGATACAATTGGGTGGCAGTGAACAGGTTAGTTTCACTGGAAGACTTCTATGAGATAAGGATGGAAAGATATGGTGTTGCTGGAGATTGAAGGTTTCCAGTGACAGGCTAAAAGTGGATTAATTTAATAGTTTTACCCATACTTACTAAGAGCAGCTAGGTGGCTCAGTGGATATGTCAGTCCTGAAATCAGGAAGATGACTCTTTCTGAGCTCAAATCTGATCTCAGACACTTACTAGCTATGTGGTCCTGGGTAAGTCACTTATCCCCTGTTTGCCTCAGTTCCTCATCTGTAAAATGAGCTGGAGAAGGAAATGTCAAAGTACTCCAGTATCTTTGCTAAGAAAATCTCAAATGGGGTGATGAAGAATCAGACTAGTTGACTGAATAACCACAAAAAATACTATGCACTTAAAAGCTTAATGATAACAGGATGCCTGATTGTTTTGTCTTTTTCATGTAAATTTGAGTCTTGGCATTAGCTATTCTTAAAGTTATAGTATAACAAAGTATACTGAGATAGGAAAAATGGTATCTAGTGTTAAAGGATTATATATCTAAATCTGGAAAGGACTTTAGAGACCATCTAGACTGGTGGTGGCAGACCTATGGCACACATGCCAGAGGGACACTGAGAGCCATCTCCATGGGCACGTGTGCCATTGTCATCACCCTGGCACAGAGTTCACCTGAGTTCATTACTAGAAAGCAGAGGAATGCTGGGATGCTCTCCTCCTCCTCTCCACACGCACTTGAGGACATTTCTCACATCACCCGCCTCTCTAAAAGGTTTGCCATCACTGATTCCATACCAATCTCCTGATTTTATGGAGGACAAAAAACAGAGAATGAAGGGGGTTATATGACTTGTCTGACATCACATAGCTAGTGTGCTTAATAAATGAGAGTTGAACTGAGGTCTTCTGACTGCAGAGACAATGTTCCTTCGTAGCACCACACTGTCTCATATTTATTATCTATGTGATACTTGGTAAATTGTAAACTTCTCTAAGCCTCAATTTTTCCCCCAAAATCATAATTCCTATATAATTCACAATATGGTTTATTCACAAATGAGTTAATGTTTAGAAAAATCATTTATAAATAGCTAAGTGCTTTCAAAATGCCAGGCAGCATTATTACAAGAAAGAAGTAAATATAAAGGAGAAAGATACCAAATTTCTTCATTTAAAAAGACATATTTTGAATTTTAAAATAATTTTATAAAACTGCTAATTCCAAAATAATGAATATTGCACACTTTTGTATTTTTTTTCTAGTTTTTTCTTTCTTCAAATGACTGAATTTTTCACAACCTCTCTATGTGACCTCACAAATGTCTTGGGATATAAAAGATTCCAGTTTGGGAACCTATGTTGTAAAATGTGTTTAACCAAGTTCAAGGCAATAAAACGCTTAGATGCATAGACTCTTAGAATGATAGAAGGAGAAAGAGTCTTGGCAATCATCCTCATCTAACCTTATCAATTTAGAGACTGTGAAAATGAAGCCTAGGAGAGATTGTATTACTGGCTCAAGTCTTTCAACTTCTATTCCAGGGACTCTTTCCATTTTGCTACCAAAGATAATCCAAGGCTGTTCCTTTTTCACCCCTGGAATATTACCAGATATTCAGATCTCATTCTTCCCGTGCCTTAATATGAATTAGAAATCACTTCTCTTAGGTGAAGTTAGGAATGAAGGATTAAGGAACCTGCTCCTCTTCCTTCATTTCCTTCTTAGCTCATCAGAATTAAGTATATATTTTTTCAAATTTAATAAACTTTTTTATTAGGTTACTGAATATTCTCTACAGCCAAAAAGTAGAAAGGTTTTTTAAAACCAAACAAGCCATTATATACTAGGATGGTGATACAGGGGGTGGGTGGGCTGAACCAAATATGAGAAAAGAGAAGAGTTGGGGGGCTTTTTGGGGGGACAGTGACATTGCAACTTTGTCAGCATTGGTGGAAAGTGATGACAGGAGCTAAGGCAATCTAACACTGGATGTACAGGTCAAATTCTTTTTTGTGCAAAGAAAAACATTTTAAAGGGTTCCTTTAGGCCCCCTCTACCTTGTTTACAGTTTCCCCAGAAATAGAATTCCTATTTTTTGGTGAAATTTTGGTGAACTATAGAATTTCAGAGTTGGGAAGGTCATTTGGAAGTAGCTAATTTAACCTTTATTTGAATTAGTATCCCCCTGTAACATACCCAACATCTAATATTATGATCTTTGCTCAAAATAATTTAAATGATTGGGAAATCCACACCTTCCAAAGTAGCCTTGTTATATGTATAGACAGATCTTAATGAATAGAAAGTTTATCCTTATGTCAATTCAAAATCTGTCTCAGCAATTTTGACACATGGAGTTAGGTGGCTTAATGGAGAAAATATTTAGTTCTAGAGGATCTGAATTCAAGTCTAGCCTCATAACACATTTAGTAGATGCATGACCCTTAATATCATTCAACTTTTATTTACCTCAGTTTCCTTACATGTAAAAAATACGGATAGTAATTGCACTTGCTTTTTTTTAAATATATTTTTAAACCCTTAACTTCTGTGTATTAGTTCCTTGGTGGAAGAGTGGTAAGGGTAGGCAATGGGGGTCAAGTGACTTGCCCAGGGTCACACAGCTGGGAAGTGTCTGAGGCCAGATTTGAACCTAGGACCTCCCGTCTCTAGGCCTGGCTCTCAATCCACTGAGCTACCTAGCTGCCCCCAATTGCACTTGCTTTTGAGAGTGGTTGGGAGGATTGGAAAGATAAATAAGATGCCATTTGTAAAGTGCTTTGCAAAACTTAAAGCACTACACAAATATTAGTTGTTATTTTTACTACTAGTACTAGTACTACTACAACTACCACCACCACCACCACCACCACACCACTCCTACTACTGCTGCTGCTGCTGCTATTGCTATACATTGGTAGAAAAATCCTTTTTAAACTGCTAAATGCTTTAAATATATGTGATCAGTATCAGGTTAAAGAGAGATATCAAGGAGTTACCAAACTTTATCTTTTATAAAAAAATGATAAAATATCCTGTAATTATTAAATAATTTTATACAATTATTGGTTCTATAATAATAAAGTTCACTCTTTTTTCATTTATTTATTGGGGATGAATCTACCTATCTGATTAGTCTAATTATTTGTCCCATGTAATGGAGGATTGAACCCACAAAGGGTAGCACAGAGATTTGCAAATAGTAGGCATTTAATAAATGTTTAATTGAACTGAACAGAATGGGCAGAAAATAGACTACACTATTTGGGAGACCTGGGTTATAGCCTTGTCTCTGCCAATAACTGACTTTGTGATCTTGAATAAGTTACCCTCTATCCTTTGGTTTTTGTTTTCTCACTGTGAAATAAATAGGTTATACTAAATAATTTCAAAGTCTCTTTTGAATCTAGAAAACAAAAACAAAAAACATCAAATCTATTTTATGAATGTTCACTAAGAGATCAGAGTCTGATTTGGTGCTGAGGGCAAACATTCCTTCTTTCCCATATGTAAAAGATTGTTCTTTAGCAGAGGAAGCATAACATAGTGAAAAGTGGAAAAATAATATCGAATCAAAACTAAAGTTTATAGAATGCCTCTAACACTGACAAGATATAAGATCAGTGCTGACTAACCACAGGTTAGCCTCTCAGAGTTAACCTCCCTCACAAAGCAGGTTAATCTCATACTTTATTGGACAAAGCATTTAGAGCATTCTGAAATTTTAAAGCATCCCATAGAATCAAATACTATTGTTATGTTAACTATCACCACTATTACTATTACTACTACTGTTGCTGCTGCTGGGCTACTGGTGCTACTACATCAGACACAGAAGCTTCTGAATTAGGATGGAGCCCAAGATTACTTTCTGGCCTTATCAGACACTAAACGACCACACCAATGTAACTATCAATAGTATGTAAATAAGTCTTAATTGATCACACATGTTAAAACCAGTGAAAATGCATGTTGGATATGGAGGTGGTGGTGAAGGGGAGTGAAGGGGAAAGTAAAAACAAAAATCATGTAACCATGGAAAATGTTTCTAAAAAATAAAATATTAAAAGAAAAAAAGAAAAGAAGAAAAGAAAAGAAGAATTAAGGGAAAAAAGAAATCTCCTGGAATATAAACTGATGAGCACTCATCTCTCAGTTATGAACTTGTACTACAATTCAAGAGAGAAACTAAGAATTTCTGACTTTTCTATGAAGGAATCAGAGCTATAAAACTCACAATGTTAAACATGTAGATGGAAACCGAGGCATAAGAGATGTGGAGGAGGAAGGCAAAAGGAGAATTCAACAAAAGGATGCTGAATATTAATCCTGTGTATTTCAGGCAAGCTTTCCTTCATAAACACAGGTTCACTTTCATATGCTAAAAGGGAAATTCAGAAAAGAAACCATACCATGTAAAACCGGGACTAGGTAGTTGCTTGAATACATGAGTTAAACATAGGAAAGTGGAGAGGAACAGGAATATTTTGGGAAAGACTTCCTTAATGAGTCAACTAGGTACATAAAATGCTAGCCTTGGACTTAAGAGAACATGAATTTAAATCCTACTCTAACAGTCAAAAGCTAGGTGCCTGGGCAAGCCACTTAATTCCCTTCAGACTTAATTTTTTCATCTGCAGAACTGGGATAACTAGCACCCAACTCCTAGGATCCTTGTGAGGGTTATGATGAACACAAATAAAGCACTTTGAAAACTTTAGAGTGCTATATAAAAGTTTGTTGTTGTTGTTGTTGTTATTAATCGTTAACTTCTGAAAGGATTAGAAAATCTAAAAACATCCCCACATTTTGAAATATAGTTGCACCTTCTTTAAGGTTCCTTGGGAAAAGGAATGTAGAAATTCCTAATGGGATTCCACATGAATTACTTTCACATTTTGAGTCTCTTGGCAAGGACACGATCTCTCTTTTGACTCATTTCACTTATTAGTAACCGCTATAAAGATAAATATGCATTTCATCCAGGGAGGTCCATAGGGAACCCAATATAACATACAGTACCAGTACCAAAATGCAACATTAATCAAAACTGATGAAAGACAAATCATGCCATGGCACACTAATTAGTTTTTAAAAAAAAATAAATCATTGAGAGCAAAGCATTTTACAAATAATTACAAAGCAGAATAAAATAAGAATCTCATTAAACTATTTAAACAAAGTACTGGATTTATAAAACAACTAAGTTCCACATTAGAGAGCACAAAGATGTTTCCCAGAAGGAAGGATAATGTTACAAAGCTACTGTTATTCTGAAATCCTAATTTTATTAGGAGCAAAGTAATTAATTTTTGTGACAACAAATTCTTCAAGGAGAAATACCGAACTTCAAATCAGAGGAAAGCAGCCTAAATAAGGAAGATGAAATATATATCTTGTATCACACAACTCTCAGGAGCAAATTTCCCCACTGCAAGCCTCTGTTCTTGAAATGCAGTTCATTTTCAAAAGACTTCCAAACTGATCCACACCACTCGAAAGATAAAGATGGTTATGATCAACATGCTGATGAGTCAAGTGGGAAAGACAAAAAAGAGAATGCTTTTATCAACTACTGAAAGGCTCACTGGATAGCAAGCAAGAGGGGGTGCACAGTAAGCTAAAAAGATTTTTCTTTTGTTTCTGTGCATCTGTACTGATATACTAGAATTTCAAAAAAGATTATATTATCAATGAAAATATCCTTCAGAATAATAGGCTCCACTCATGTCCTAATCCAAAGGAAGCGAGCCCTAGTATACAGGAGATCTAGGTTCTGCCAAGCTAAAAGGCTTTGAGCATGATCCCAGGGATGGACTGTGTGTTTTGTTGTTGGAAGGGTCAGTCTATTTAAGCTTGAAGAGATTTCTCATCAGTTTGGCTAGAGACTAATATTTTTTTTTTGGCCTGAGAAAATCTCTAAGACCATCTGGAAAACTTATCAGTGAAGGAAATTACTATATCAATGAAATGACAAGAAGTTTTAAAGTATAACATTTAATAATAATCACAATAACAATCAGAAGAACTTATCTATAAAATTAGACAGAAGGATATAAAAACCTGTCTTTAATTAGCTTGATTTAATTTGTCTTCAATTTTAGGTGCATATTAAGTCATCAGAAGGGGAAAAATTTTATGTTAAGCAAATTTAAGAGATAAATCTTTTATATATTTTTAATTTTAAAAAAGTTTGTGCAGAATTTTCTCAGGAAAAGATTATAAGCTTATATGACTTCCTTTGTTGAGAAATTATCCAAATTATCTCTGGCTGATTTATTCTCTCAAATTATTTGCCACACTAAATGTTACATCCAATTCCACCATTTTGGCAAAGCAGTGTGTTTATCATCATGCTGAAATGCAGGGACAAAGTGGAATCGAAAGAAAATGCATTTGCAGATTTAACAATGAAGCCCAGTGCCATTGGGGTAGCACTGGAAGAGCTAAATACTTTGATCTAATTAAAAGAAAATGATATTCAAGTCATTTTATGCTTTATTTTTCTTATCTCCATAAAACCTTCCACTAATGTCTTACTTGGATGCCTCATACAGCATGGAGGTGACCCTGTATTTTAAAGGCTACCCAAGGAAAGTCCAAGTCTATCAGTCAAGCTCTAAGACCCATCATCTGTCACCCAAGGAGCAGTACAACCAAATCTGAAGAGGCTTGCCACCAGAATGTTAGACACCAACTGTAAGGGTTGACAAAGTCAATTATACTTAAGATGATTCACCAGGGGAGTAGGAACAAAATATTAAAATTTGTTTCTATTTATTTTTATCTAAAATTAAAAAAACTTACTAATATTTGATATGATGATCAACAGCAATGTCCTCATTTGGTCTGTATGTGAGCAGCCACATGTTATAGGTGGTATTTAAGATATCCGGAGCAAAAGGAGTAGCTCTATAGTGCAGATGGACCGACAGTCTCAACTTGTGACATAATGAAATTTACATGTGACAGTTTAAGTAGATTTATAGCTAATATTATTTGTTTGAACAAAACTAAACTTCACGAAATGGACAAGTGACTTAAAAAGATTTGTGCAAAGGAGCCAAAGATGAAAGACATGAATATTTCAAAAACAAGTGAACAATAAGAAAATGACGATTTTCTTAATAACAAGAAAACCTGATAATTCTCTTGGTCCTACTATGAGTTATTCATCAAACACAATTCAAGGTAAAAATAAAGATGATCTAATCAGATTTAACAAGAAAGTCAGCCAAAAAATGAAATTAAAAGAAGATTGTATGAAATAGGATTTATAGACACTATCATTAATAATGAGTCTCACCGTAAGTGTATATTATGCCTTGATATATTAGCTGATGATAAAATGAAGTAATCAAAATTAGTAAGATACTTGAAAACTATGCTTTTATTCCTGAAAATGATGAAAGGGTACAACCTGTAAAGCTTTTGTGTCAGTGTACTTAAAAAATGTGAAAACAGAATTTTCTAGACTGTTTTAAAGTATTCTAGCATTTTAAGAGGCTTTGAATTCATTTGTTAAAAAATATAGAAGTGGGGGGGGGCAGCTGGGTAGCTCAGTGGAGTGAGAGTCAGGCCTAGAGACAGGAGGTCCTAGGTTCAAACCTGGCCTCAGCCACTTCCCAGCTGTGTGACCCTGGGCAAGTCACTTGACCCCCATTGCCCACCCTTACCACTCTTCCACCTATGAGACAATACACCGAAGTAGAAGGGTTTAAATAAAAAACAAAAAAAAATATAGAAGTAGGATACTTTCTAATTAGTCTCAAGAACAACTCAATGACATCAGGGAAGATGGCAATTTACAGGCTTAAGTTTAAACAAACAAACAAATCCCTTTATATAATCAGTAAAAGGGTGACATGATTTAGTAAGTACAAAGACTCAGCTTTTCCATTTGGATGTATGTGTCTTTGTGAGGTATCTTTACCACTTTTAAGTATCAGAACAAACTGAATTTATATTTAGACTTCTAACTGCTCTTTCACAAATTGTTAAATCGATATTAAAAAAATAATGAAGAGAGTGGCAGCTAGGTGGCTCAGTAGATAGATAGCCAGCCTTGGAAGGTCCTGAGTTCAAATTTGAACCTGGGGAAGGCACTTAATCCCAAATGTCTAGCCCTTCCTGCCCTTCTGCCTTGGAATTGATACTTAAATCTATTCTAATACAAAAAGCAAAGGTTTAAAAATGATGAGGATATTCAATCATATCATTCATACAAAAAATCAAATTACTATGAATGAAATTTATTTTACTGAGAACAAAAAGGTTTTCATATCATTAATAAAAGTAAATAAAATAGTTTTGTTGCTGCATATGCCATGTTTTAAAAATATATTTGTTTCATAATATAAATGACATATTAGAGCAGTAGTATATGGATATTATTTATAAATAAATGCATATACAAATATTGCGGTATAACTTCACAATTTTGTTGATAGAGGTTTGTGATTTAAAAAAAAGTTTGGAGTTCATTGCCCTACGGCATGGAGGGTTAGCACCGCATCTGGCAAAAGACTTGGATTCAGATTCTGACTGAAATTTGTCACTTATGTGACCTTGGACAAGTCACTCAACCTTCCTGGGCCTCAGTTTCCTCATCACACCTATAAAATGAGGGGGATTAGAAGACTTCTAGGGTCTCTTCTAGCTCTAAATTTATGTCCCGGATTTGGATCAATGAAAGGAGCACCCAGCACCCACAGCACCAGTCTTAGATCACTATTATTTTTGAAGTCAGAATTACAGTGACTATTATTTGCAGGCACTGGGCTAAGTATTTTACAAATATTATCTCATTTGATCTTTGCAACAACTTTGTGATGCATAACAGAGGCACACAAATAGGCAGCTATCTGTAGGGAACATAAGAATGTTCCCTCCAAATTCCCCCCTGTACATTGTACAAGACACAGCATCTGACCAGTTAACTACAAATGGTGGCACACATTTGGGTAAATGCTTACCAGAATCCCCTTAGGAATGTGCTCCTTTCAAAATATATCCCTGTTCAATAATGTTTATCATTGTGCTGGATGAAAATAAGCAGATAGAAGGAAAGCAGTGCTTCCAAAGATGTGACAGTACTAAACAATGAGATGGATTTCCTAAAAAAAAGTGAATATGGATGTTGGACTGAAAGAATCTTTCCCCAGATGGAAACAATCTCTCCTATTAATTTAATAAAGAAGGGGGAAACTGATCAGCAGCTGGAGCCCTTGCAGCCTGATGTATATGCAGACAAGTCCCCTTAGTGGTCTAAAGAGGGGATGTTTGTCATAGCAAAACACACAGAACTTCCTCTTTTAATTATGAAAGGATGCGAGGAAAGACTAATGCTCTCTTTTCATGATAGTTATTATAAAAACCACTCTGATTTAATCAGAGCTTTATTAGATTAAGCTAAGCAAAGAGAAGCACTGAGCAAAGAGAATCACAGCATCCTTCCAGTTTTTTGATTCAATTTTTGGCTCCTACACGAATGTGTAAGGCACTGCAGCTTTGGACGAAGTGTTCTGTTCACTGCTTCCAGGCTTTCAAGAAGGGACATTAGTTGGCAGAAAGCATGGTTACAAATGTCTTCTGGATAGGACAGATTCGGAGACTTTGGGTTAAGGATTTGGGACCCAGTATATACACGTCTGTAAAAGAAAAAGATGATTTTTCATGGGAATAAATGGTCATCAATTTAATATCCTTTAATGCCACCTATACTTTTCTGTGTATGCTAGCAAGTTATAATGCATTTGTAATTAACTTCACACCTTTGTTCTCACTAATTATAACATCAATATAACCAGATAAGATATAGATTATAGTAGAAAGAGCACCAGCTCCAGGGTTGAAGGATCAGGGTTCAAATCCTATTTTTGATGCCTATTACCTATATAAACCTTGACTTTCCTAGATTTTGTTTCCCATTTAAAGAATTATGGAACTAATCTAGATATCATATGAAATTCCTTTCAGATCTAAATATATAATGCTAGAATCCTAAAAACTATAGGATTTTTTGTTTTTATTTTTGCTGTTTAGTTATTTACATACACAGATGAGTAATCCTGCCTTGCTGGTTCTGAGTTACATTTAGTGGGCCACGTTTGCACTGACAATACTGAATGACTTTGCATTTTGAGTAGGGAAGCAATTTCTTAATGGACTCAGAAGAATCACATAGTGAGTACACTTTTTAAAGAAAGCCAACTTCTCATTCCTGCTGAGCCCTTGGCCACTTCTTCCTCTCGTGTTTCTTTTTCAAGTTCACAAGACTGAACAATGATTATGAGATGGATGTTTCCAGATCTGGAGAAAACCTCACATTTTTGAGGGGTTGAGAACTGATTGGCAACCAGAGATGTTTCCTCCAAGTATACCTTCTCTGGAGAAGATAGCCATGAAGGAGCGATGAACCTGATCCAGCCCTGGCCTAGATAAACAAACAAAAACACAGCCCATTGCGAAGCTTTTTACAAAAGGTAGAGCTGAGGTCAGAGAGAAATGTCTACTCAAGAATATAAGTGCTCCATGTTTGATATCAACCTCTTGGGGGGACTATAATGGGAATTGTGCTATGTATCACTTGTCAATCCTCAGGTATGTGTCTTTAGTGTTTAAAGATTTCTTAGGAAATAAAAACTATCTCATACTTGATCTACATTGTATCTTTCTGATTTTCAGAGAGATCCTAGATTTGAGTTCTATCTAAGTTTTAAGTGATTTTTTTTCCTTCTGGGGCTGGGGGAACATTGGGGAGATTGTAAAGAGTCAGGGAATGAAGGAAAAGAGCCAGAGCCCTTTCTTTAGAGAGGAGACTCCCCCCAGGACTGAATCCGTGCCCAGACCTGCCATAAGCCAGTGCTAGTGGAAGTTAAATGCTTATATTGTATCTATTTGCCATACTGATTAGAGTAATATAACTTCACCATAATGAAGCTTAAATAGTAATATAGTTAAAAAGATATTGTAAGGATATTTCAAATTAGTCACAATAATGGCTTTATAAGTTTGAAATGAATGATTGTATTAATTAATTAAATTATTTAGTAACATAGTTATCAAAATCTATAAAAAACAAATGGATTTTAATGTAGCTAATGATAATACAAGGAACAAAATTTCCAAAATATATCAATAATCTAATCCTCACCTACACATTTAACTTCTGATGGGCCAATAATCTCATTGATGTTGGCCTTCCTTAAAATCTTGCAGATTACAAATTATCTGGAACACACACACAGATACATAAGCAAATCCATACATAAACCAGTCATAAGAAATGGGCATTCAGCCTGTTTCTACATTCAGAGGTATGACTACTTAGAATACTTTTTTGTGTCAAATGAATTTTTAAAAATTTAATCCTTTGAAACAATAAAACAACAAAAAACAGAGACAAAACTGTCAAACCAGCTTACTTAATATTTAAAATAATCAGTTCACAATAGCTCAAACTAATTCAAACAACATTCAACTGTGTGAAGAAATATATATTTTGGACAAACAAAACAATCCTGGAACTTTGTTTTATGAAGAATTTTAGATAATTTATTCTAATATCCTTATTTTCCCAATGAGGAAACTGAGGCCTAATTCCTTGATCTTTTGTAGGCGGGTCCATCTATGAACATTCCCTCTTATAGATTTATCAGTTAGTTTATACAGTTAATTAATGACTAAAAGTCTAGTATCCTGATTCTTATCTCCATTTCCAAATATATGAAAAAATAAATTCGTAACTTCTTATCTGGTTGGTTCAGTGTTGTGTAAACCATGGGGACTGGTGCCATTGATTTCTACAGAAGCCTACAACCTGTGATAGAAAGTGCTTTGATTTAAGAAAAAAGTTTTAAAACAAGTAAATGTTTTTTGAAGTAAGTATTCAAAAGAGGGGTAATAGGAGAAGAAAGGAAACAAGCTTTTATTAAACACCTTCTATGTGCCAGACACCATACTATGTGCTTTACAAATATTATTTCATCTGATCCTCACAAAAACCCGGGGAAGTAAATGCTCTTATTATTATTACCCCATTTTATAGTTGAGGAGACTGAGGTAAAGTCTAGGTGACTTGCCCAGAGTCCATAACTAGTTAAGTATCTGAGGATGGACTGGAAGTCAGAGCTGATCTTCCTAACTCTGGCTCCCATGCTCTGTCCATGGTACTACCTCACTTCCTCTAGAATAAAACAAAACAACGCTTCAGTGGATCTGAGATGTTCAATAGAGCAGCTCATAATCCATCCATGGCTTCCCAACTTGTGTGACTTTCCTCTCTGTCCTCCCATAAATCCTCCGAAGGGGTTCTATAGCCTGCTAGAGGCCATCCTTAGGTCTTTGAACATTCAATGAATACTACTGTAGTATATCTCTGTATCTCCATCTCCATTTATATCTCTATCTCTTGATCAGCTCTACTGGCTGTGCTTTCAACTCTATACCAGAGCCCAAACAATAGGGATTCTTCATCCATGCACTTGGTTTTTCCTGAGTGTATTGCTAAGCTGAATTCTTTTGAGCAGTTGTTGGTTTCATTTAGGAGAATATAGTTTTCTGAGACTTGCACACTCAACACATGATCTATATTGTTGTTGCTGTTGCTCAGCCATTTTTCAGTGCTGTCCAACTCTTTGTGAACCTATTTGGAATCTTCTCAGCAAATATAAGAGGGAGGTTTGCTATTTCCTTTTCTAACTCATCTTAAAGATGGGAAACTGAGGCAAACAGGGTTAAGTGACTTGTCCAGGATCATATAGCTAGTAAGTGTCTGAAGCTTTATTTGAACTCAGGAAATTTCAGACCTGGCACTATCCATTGTGTCACCTAGCTTCTTGTAATGTATAATCAGGATCTTGCAAGACTTTAACATCCCCCTTAATGGAGTCTCCTGGACTATGCCCTTGAACACAAATTTTTGGTGGGAAGCAGTTTTGGTAAATATATATTATTTTTATGATTTATTTGATATTGATAATCAGAGGAACAACATAATTATCTTTGTTGTTGCATCTTTCAAGGAAATTTGTTTGACCCTTACAAACACACAAGAGACTTTTTGGGAGAAGAATTTAAAGCTGCACTTTGCTCTATTGAACAAGATGATTTCTTAAAATATTTTCAATCAACAAAAAATATGTACAGCAGGATCACATCTCCTTTGCACCTTTCAGTCAACTGAGTGGATGTGATCTAATAGAGAATTTATTAACTGACATATTATTTAGTCTGGGATCCAATTTAATTAGAAGTTTGTCTATTCTCTTATATGTTTGTAAAAATAGCCTCAGAATCCTTGAAATTGACACACACACATATATATAACACATATATACATATGATTTAAATACATGATCTAAAAGTATATACATAGCTCATTTAATTATAGGTCTACAATCTGTATGAAGCACTTACATTTTTTAAATGAAGTAGACTTTTGTAGGGAAGATATGTGATACAGCAGATGAAACACCAAGCTTTGAGTTGGGAAGACCTGAGTTCAAATTCAGCCTTAGATACTTACTAGCTGTATGACCCTGGTCAAGTTACTTAACTCTGTTTGTTTCAATTTACTTATCTATAAAACAAGTTAGAAAAGGAAATGGCAAACCATTCTAGTATCTTTGCCAGGAAAACCTTAAATAGGGTCATGAAGAGAGGGACACAACCCCCAAAAAACTAAATAGCAGATTTTGATGTGGTAAGTCTGTACTTCTGAACAACAACAAAAAAATCAGAATCTATTTGCATTCTACATACTGAATTAACAAGTGGAAGAATGTAATCTTTATCTAGAGTTACATTATTTCAGAGTTAGAAGGAACCTCAGCAGTTCAACTCATACTAAAAAAACTTTTCTAATCACTTTACAGAACATATTCTACCAGGGGTTGCCCAGACTCTGCCTGAAGACTTTCACTTAGCAGAAACAAACTACTTACCAAGGAAAACCCATCTCATCTTGAATCACTCCAAACCTATGGATTCTAGATAGCTTTAAGCTTAAATTTGTCTCCAGTGTGTTTTCCATTCACAGAAGAAAATTGTATTATCCTCATATACTCATACCTTCAGGACCATGTCTACTCCTTTCACTCTTCCAGCAGTTCAATTCTCTTTTCTACCACCACCATCACCACCACCAGCAGCCCTATTTGTCCACTTGCCCTTTCCCATCTATCCTCTGTGTAATAATATATCATTCAAGTTTAAAATTTTTAATGTGATTTTGTATTTTTGTTTAATGTAAGGCACAATGTAATTATTTTAGAAATATTCCATCTCAATATACCTGATAACTTTTCCTATTTTTAGCCTATACTCTAAGTATGCCTTAAAACTATTGATCTGAAAAGAACAACATCTCTTCTGCATACCAAATTATGCTCCTCTCCAAACCTGATTTTATTTTAACACACATTCTACTATGGTACATTTCCAAAGCTTTTTAATGAATTTTAATTGATATAATTCATTGGCTGAATTATATATAGTTCACGTGAGTGTTTTCTTCTTCCTTAGTAGCTGTTTATATTGTAATTCAGAGGATCATAGCACTAAGGCTGAAAGAAAACTCAGAGGACATCTAATCTAACCCCTTCTTTTTTAACAGCCAGGGAAACTGAGGCCTAGGTAGGACAAGTGACTTGTCCAAGGTCACAGAGGTAGTAAGCAGGGTGGTGGGACTGAACTCAGATTCTCTAATAATAAGGCAAGTACTCTTTTCCCTTTAGTCTACTGATTATAGGAGCCATGCTTCAGTTATTCTGGCCTTATGGAAATGGCATGCAAATACAGAGAATTAAATGTTTTTATTTGGTTCTAATAGGCTCAAGTATTTAATTTAGAAATCCTGTTGATGCATGGGTGAATAATATTATTATTGTCTCACAAATGTGGCATCTAATTCTACTTGGTCTATTATTTATTAGTTCATTTTGTAGTTAATCTTATAACAATTACAGCAGCATTTATCTTAAGAAAGCTCTGAAAATAAGATAAACCATAATAGTCATCTGATCAGTGTTTACTGAAATGGTTTATTCTTTATCCTGTTCTTTGTGGGGCAACTTAGGTATACTGAAAGGAGCAATTAATTTGGATTCCCAAAACCTGAATTTGAATTCTTATTTGTCAGTGCTTAGTAAGAGAACCTGGCACATGGTAGGTGATCATTTAATATTTATTGATCAATGTAAGTTTATTAGGCTGTCCTTTTTGACTCCTCTGTCCTGTTATCTTTAACTAGGGATATTAATATCTGTAGTACCTACCTCAAAGGATTGTTGTTTTTCTCTTTAAATGTTGATGCTTTATAAATTCTTTTTTCTTAACGTCTCCCTCCCTTCTCAACAATTTCCTTCCTCCCTTGCATAAGAAAACTGTATCCTTAAAAAAAAGACAAATCAACAGGCTTTTGCACCTATCAATTATCACTCCTCCTCTACAAGTGGTAGGTGGGGATACTGCAGTATCAAGATCTAAGGAGCCAGAACTTGTCACAGTAGTAAACAGAATTCTGATGACTTTAAATATTTTCCTTTACACTACTGTAGTCAATGTGTAAAATTGTTCTCCATTACAGGACATAGATGAGGATCAAGTGAGATAATGTGCTGATCAAGCACTGGGCAAATAGTAATATCTAGCATTTATATAGCCTTTTAAGGTTTATTAAGCATTTAAAAAGCTTTTCTCATTTTATGGTCACGACCACCCTTGAAGGTAGGTGCTATTATTCTTCCGTTTTACAGATGAAGAAATGAAGGTAGCTAGTGGATAAGTAACTTGTTTAGGGTCACTCAGTTAGTGTCTGAGGCTGTATCTGAACTCAAGTCTTCCTGAGTACAGGTTTAGCACTTATTATTAATGTTGTTGTTATTATAGCTATGTCTTAGAACATGCCTATCCATAACCCACCTACCCCTAAGTAGTAAAAACTGAGAATTCCTTGAAATTGCATTTTGATATTATTTTAAAATAGTTTTACCAGGAATCAGAATATAATGGGAAAGATTTTTACAGTTTTGTTCTCAGTTCACCAATTTGTCTTTTTCGTATAATGTCTCTTTAGTTGAACTATGGTGATGCTTGTAAGAAGAGGAAAAAATAATGAAAGCTAATCATGTGTCATGAAAAATGTCATGGATCTTGGCTATAATCTTGTGTTGGATTTTACTAATTAAATGTATGCAGTGCACTCTATAAGCTAAGTACCCAAATTCTCTGAATAGAGATCATGACTACAGAAAAAGGAGAAAAATGTATAATAAAGCATTATTTTTTTAAAATCCCCAAATTTTAAGGCTCAACCTTAAAGATTGTCATCAGGGTTAGAATAACATGCATCAGTGAACATAAATAGGCAGAAATCTGAGTAAAGGGATCAACAGTTTCAATTTAGTTCTTGCCACTGCCTGGTTTTCCTCCTCACTGCTCTCTATTTCGTTTTAGAATGAACCTTAGCATGTGGGGTGGGGTGGTGATGGCTTAATTTGAACTCATCAGATAGAATGGGCAGAGTTTGCTTGTTAGTTTTACAGAGGGCCATAATCTTTTGACCTTTATAGCATATGTGACCCAGACCCATCTCAGCAATATCTACTAACCTTTCTACAACTTAAGATCTACTAGAGACCTAGATTGTCCAGTCCTATCAAGTGCTGAAGCCAATCTTAATCAGAGATGTTGTGAAGAAAATGATGGTAGTTGTTAGTCTCCCTGGGGTTGGTGATGGAGAAAGGAAGGGGATGGTTTGAAAAGGGTCTGATGAACTTCACTATAGAAAATCCTATGGTGTAAATCAGTGGTTCCCAAACTTTTTTGGCCTATCACCCCCTTTCCAGAAAAAAATATTACTTAGCACCCCTGGAAATTAATTAAAAAATTTTCAATAGCAATTAATAGGAAAGATAAATGTACCTGTGACCATCACTGCCCCGCTGGATTGCTGCAGCACCCACCAGGGGGTGGTGGCTCCCACTTTGGGAATCACTGGTGTAAATGGTTGATAGAAAAGGAAATGGCAAACCACTTCAGCATCTTTGCCAAAAAACCCCAATTGGGGGTCACAAAGTCAGTCATGACTGAAAAATGACTCTACAACAACTTTTTCTATGCCTAATTTGTGCCATGTATTTAGTTTGGTTCTAAAATCCCCAAGCTGCTGAAGAAGATTCCTTCTTCTCCCTATTATTGCTTCCCCTCTTATTTCTCTTAGCTTTTGAGGAATTTGTGTACCCTAGGAGTTTCAGTAAACAGCCAATTCCCTAGAAAGCCTTCTGGTGAACCCTGGACATCTTAAAACTGTAATAGTACTTCTGTGGCCATTACTAGAAACTTCCTAAATCTACATGGGGAAAAGGTGAAACAACCAGTCCATGTTAGAATTGAGACTGCTGAGTGGTTGGTGGTTCTGATATGATGTCTCACACAGAACACCACACGATTTTCTGGCTGGGCTGAACCTGTGGCTTATGCTGGAATGGTCTTGCTAGGGGTAGAAACTGTTCAGCAAACATTTATTTATAAGAGTGGAAACGAATCATTATAGTCATACATCACTGATGTTCGTATAAGAAGAAAGGTGGATGAGATAGTGAGGTGGTGTTATAGAGGTAGTGATGCAAGCAGGACAGGCAGCTCTTCAGTAAAGAGCTCTTAAGTGATGATACGGTAGTTTTTAACAAACATTATTTAAGAGTCTTTTAGAGAGCAGGTTCCCCTTTCCCAGAGGCATCTGCCAATTGACAGTACTATAGGGAAAGAGGAAACAGCTTCCTAAAAGGCTTTTAAAAAAGACTTTTAGAGGCTGTTAAAAAGAAATATAATCACATTTTGTGTAAACCTGTTTAAACAGCGGTTTACTGCTCTGCTTGGGCCTCCCTTTTTCCACAAAACAATCTGCTATTTTCTTTCTCCGCCCGCCCACCCTCTACAACCCAGCACCCCACTGACTGTCTAAGCAGCAACAGGATTTGCAGGTGAGAGCCCGGCTTAAACTTGTGCTCTCCAACTGAGACGACCTCCAGCTGGAGAGTCTAGCAGCTAGGGAATGCCATTTTTAACCCTTCCCTCCCTGACTGCAACCTTTCTTTTCATCCTCTTTTCCTCTCCCTCTCTTCATGCTCTTTATGGGAGCCCACAGTGAACCTACCACTTTCTTTTCCCTCATGCATACTGCTCTCTCCTTACTCTGTACATTTGTAAACATCATCCTACCAGGTTGGAATGTTTTGATATCTCTGTCAAAATTCTCTTTTTTCAAACCTTACTTAGCCTTTGGGACACCTCCTCCAGGGTGTGTATCTTCCTTGATCCAACCTAGCTACAAATGATCCCTCCTTTCCTTTGCCAATCAATCAGCATCTCTAAGCTTCTCCTACATGCCAAGTACAAGGGTGGGTTCTGGGTATTCAAATATAATTTTTTTGACCTTTACTCTTCATTTTATTATATTCTAATTTGATTTATAATCATTTTTGTGGGTTTTTCTTCTTTCTTTTAATATTGTAAAGATTTTTTTGGAGGGGAGGTAAAATTTATATTCCTTTTAATTTTTGGAACCATTAGCACAGTGCCTTATGCAAAAAGGCGAGAGGAATATTTAGTGAATTACATTGAAAAAACCCAAATTACTCCAAAAACTCATTAATTGAACAGAATGGAATTTTTTCTATTTTTTTTCTAAAAAGCAAATATTTCATATTTACTTGGTAATTGAGTCTGTTTGGATAATGATGATCATCATTATCATCATTATTTATTATGTCATCGATCATATCATGTGCTTGGGAATAGACCTATAGAAAAATCATTCTTGGTTCATCACCAAACTTTAAAAATACTGCAAAGTATCTTTCTATTGGAGCTATTTTTTTGTATGCTTTCATTTCTCACAGATTTGATTTTCTGTATTCTACTTGTTTCAGAGTGGAAATGTGAAGTAATAGATAGGGAACTGATTTTGAAACCAGAAAGACCTGTAGGTTAAGTTTCACCCTTGATTCTCACTGGATGTGTGACTGTGGGAAAGTAACAGTTCAGTGGTATGGAAAAGTCATTTAACTTCTGAGTAATATAGGCATTTCTCTTTTCCTTTCATTTCCCTTCCCTTCCCTTCCTTTCCTTTCCTTTCCCTTCTCTTCCTTTCCCTTTCCTTTTCTTCTTTCCTCCTTCTATTCCTCCCTCAACCCTTCGTTCCTTCCTTCGTTCCATCCTTCCTTCCTTCCTTCCTTCCTTCCTTCCTTCCTTCCTTCCTTCCTTTCTTTCTTCTCTTCTTTCCCTCCACTCCCTTTCCTTGCCATTCTCTCTTTCTTTCTCTCTCTCTGTCTCCTTCTCCCTTTCTCTCTCTCTCTGTGTTGGTTACTCTATGTCTCTGTCTCCTTCTCTCTTACTTTCCCTTCCCCCTGGGCTTACCATATTGGCACCAGCTTAGTGCAAATATCTAATTGGCTTTAGCCCACTGTACCTCTGAACTCATGAGTTCAAGAGCTCCACTAGCCTCAGGCTCCCTAGCAGCAAGGGTTACAGGCATGCCTCATCATTTATGGCCCTTCAAATTCATGAAAATCACTAAACATATAAATTGCAAAGAAGATGGTGACCACCAAAGGTAGGAGTTTCTTCACTCAGGAGTCTGTCTCTCTGTCTCTGCATCTTATGTCTTTCTCTAATTGTGTGTGTGTGTGTGTGTGTGTGTGTGTGTGTGTATGCACGCATCCCTTTTTATCCATTTCTTTTTTGTCTCACAGGGTTGTATAGAAAGGACATTAAAAAATTCAAGCACCTAAAGACATACAAAACATTCTTTTGCTTATGACCAACACAGCTGCTCAATAGCTACAGTCCACAATCAGTTCTGCAACTGGTAACTCATTTCTCCCCATAAGACTGATTGTGAAGCAGTGGCCTGACTATGAGCTTTCCATTGAAGAATGCTACAGGGTCAGAGAAGAATCTCAATTTGAATCACATTTAGTGAACAGAAAATCTTTTATACATTAAGCAGCACAAACAGGTTACTGTAAGTAACCTGAAACAATGTGGTATAATGCAGGAAGCCAGCCATTGGAATCATGAGTTCAAGTCCAACACTTGTCTAACACACACTGGGGATGTGATCCTTGCAAATTAATTAACCTCTCATTACCTAGACAATTTTTATTACTACAATATACATTCCACAACAGTTAGGGAATCCATATTGGTTTAGGCTTAAAGAGCACACATCCCCCCACCCACCCCCTGTCCTATTTTATGATTCAGAAAACAGAGATCCAAAGTACATGACTTGACCAAAGAAAACATATCAGGTCCTGGCTTATAAAGAAAAAAGAAAAATAAAGACCCCAAATAGAATAACTGATTTCATTACTGTCCCTTCAGCAACACCATCAACACATCACAAAAAGCAGAGTATTTTGTACCAGTCTTTTGAATCAAAGAAGTTCTAGAGAGCAAGAAAGATCCATCCTGGTCCTACCTTCTTTAGTTTTTTTTTTTTTGTTCAGATTACTAAGAGAAACAATGGTGAAATGTATTTTGGAGTTCCATTTGATATTCTTAAGCAGGTAGATGACAAGCACCTGAGGGTTAGGGTGCCCTCCTTTTATCCTTAGAATTGAAAATGAGGATTCATGTCTTAAATATGAAAGGTTCTTTAGTTACTGGTTTTGCCCCCAAAGTGCTAGGCATAAAGGACATCACTGTCATATTAACATTTCTATGAAAGGGTGAAGTCACAAAGGTAGGATTTCCTGTAACGGAGTTCATATGAGATCACGTTTTTAAAAATAATTACACAGTTCTGTCATTCCTCTACAATGTGGCAAGTATAGGCAAACAATTAAAAACAACCTTCCTTTTTCCTACTTCATTACTTAGATAATGGAGGAAATGAGGAAAAAATGGTTTTTCAGCAGACTTTCACTCATTTAGCATTTCAGTATCAGCACTGTGGTAGATGTTTGACAATTTCTAATCAACTATCTCACTGTGATTCTGTGAAGGTAGAGACTTGCATTAAGATACACATTGATGAGCATCTGTTTCCCTCTCCCTCTCTCTTTTAAGAGAAAAGAGAATACCTTCCAAAAGAAGGACTGGGGATTTTTAGTAGTAAAATGAACAGAAGATTGTTATATTTTGATGTTTTTTACCAAGAATTTTTGGAGATTATTTAGAAGTCTTAGTCAATTTTTTAAAAAAGAAAACACTTTGGAAAAAAGACTAGAGAAGTTAAGGTTAAAGCCAGGCCACAGAGAGCAATGCAGATATGATAGGCCAGCACATCCCAAGAATCCTTTAAGGTTATTCTTTCAGTGAAACTATGATGATAAAATGAAATTCTCTTTCCTTCTAGCCAGTTGACCTTTATATCTCTAGTTAAAAATGCTTTCTTTTTTCTTACAGTTCTCAAAACGAATGTCAAACCCAGGGTAGACCAAATCAAAAGTTTATTTCCACTTAGAGTACAATCATAGGGTCACAGATCTACAGCTGGAAGGGAAATCAAAGGCCACCTAGTACCTCCCCCCTCCGTATTTTATGTGAGGAAACTGAAATCCAAAGAAGGAAATGACTTGTCCAAAGTCATGGATGTATTATGTAAAAGAGCTAGAATTCACACTCAAGTTCTTTGACTCTAAATCCATGTTGCTTTGCCCTACAATGTGCTACCTTACTTCTCTGACCTTTCACAATTTTGGAACCTCTCCCAAGTTCTATCTGCCATTTTTCTTCCTTTTCTTTCCTGTAGTCCCTTGACACTTCCCTACTGAACTTCAGTTATTTCTCCCAGGCTTTTTATCCTCCAGTTCCAGTTGTTTACATATTTCCATGATAGAGTTAATAAATAGTGTCTTCACCAGAAATGTTACTACTTTAGCCTAATCACTCAATTTAAGAAAAATGAAAAAATCCTATTTAGTTAAACTAAAATTATCACATATTCATTGGCTAGTGGTATCTCATTATACATAAGAAGTATAGAGAACCTTCTCAGAACCTTTCATGTTTATATTAAAATAGAATATAGTGTAATACATCACAATGGGACATAACACACAATGACTAAATTTCTGTTCTGAGCAGAGCACGGTGCTAGGGTAGGTACAAAATTTGGATAACACAGTCTCTTCCCAGAAGAACTTAAAATCCAGGTATGGGGGTGCAAGTGAGAAACACAAATGAACATAACTATCAAGAACAACATTAGATGATAGTTTCATTAAGGAGCTATAAACCAACTATGATGGTTAAGAGAGATCTATGAGAGAAGAATATTAATGACCAGAAAGTTCAGGGAGGGATTTGTGGAAGAGATGGCACCTAAATTAACCAGTCAATAACATTTAATTAAGTGCCCACTCTATGCCAGACAATATGCTAAATGCTGAGGATACAAAGAAAGATAAAAGATGGTCCTTGTCCTCCAAAAGTTCACAATCCAGTTGGGGAGACGGCATGTAAATAAAGTATGTACAAACAAGATTTTTCTAGATAATGTTGACTTTATCCTGAAAGTGCCCACACAAGATGGATCACACAGTAGGCTGTTTTGTAGTCATTACAACAAATCACAAGGGATACCTCAAGCCATATAAGTAATGCAATGTAATAGAAAACCATAAATAGTTTTTCTTTGCTGGCTGTATTGGCCAAAATAATGATAATTAGCACAGAAATAGATGACACAATAAGGAATGTCAGTCTTTTTGGAACAGCGTTGCCAATCACAGATTCATGAACCAGTATGTGACAAATTCTTTTTTGAAAAACTTTTGCTACAGAGGTCCTTACTTCTTCAACCTTAAAAATATTCAATAATTCCCCTTTCTTCCCATGTCCTTCTCCTCCTTCTTATGACTCATAAAATTTAGCTCTTGATCCTTTTTCCTTGACACTGAGTCTGTGAAGGACAGCCACAGGAGAGAATTTTAGTTTACCAGAATGTAGTATAATTTGAACAGAGGAAGTCTGTTTCTGGAGGCACCAGAGGTCCTAATATTTATAAAACACTTTTAAATCCTTGAGATGCCTGTGACAAAATCATATTCTTCATTTTGAGTTCCTTAACCCTGAGTCTATGAACTTGTTTTTTTAAGTTTTGTTAACTTTATTTCGACATAATTGTCTCCCTTTGTAATCTTATGCATCTTCTTTTATGAATTTAAAAACATTACTACCAAAGGAGTCTGTGACACAGATATGATTAAGGAACCCTATATGGATGTTTTGAGTTGAAAGATCTTGAAAATCATTTATTAGGTTCCCAAATCCCATCATTCTTATGTATGTATATTTATATAATTCTTAAAAAGGTGTCATCCAACCTCTATTTTGAAGACATCCAGTTAAAGATAACTTATTTCACCCTGCTTTTACATCCTCCTATCCCTTTTCCTTCCCTAACCAAAGCAACTAATTCTATTTTGTGCAATATTAATAGTTAGGCAATTTTTCTTTATACTGAGCCAAAATTTGCCTCCCTATTACTTTTATCCATTCATTCTAGTTCTGTCCTCCAGGATCAAGCAGAAAAGTTCTTCTTCCAGATTAATAACCCCTGAAATGCTTGAAAGCATCACTCATATTCTTCTTAAGTCTTCTCTAGGGCAAATACACTCAGTCACTTCAACTGCTTTTCATAGGTCATAATGTTTGTGGGTCACCTCGCCCTCCTGGTCTTCCACCTCTGATTGAATTCTAACTTGTCAGGGCCTTAGGCTGGACACAGCATTCCAGATGTGGTCTGGCCAGTGCAAAACTTTAGATGCATTGAGTTGAATGAGACCTGGACCCTATACTTCTCTTAATACAACCTAAAATCACAGTAATTCTTGACTGCCAATTCACATTGATGGCTTATACTGAGTTTACAATTGATTACTTTTTGTGTTTCCCCAAACAACTTTGTAGACATCTCTCCTCCATTCTACACTTGTACAATTGATTTTTTAAAACTTAAGTGAAAGGTTTTACTTTTTGTCCCTACTAAATTTCATCTTATTCACTGAATCTCCCCGTTACAGTTTGAGTCCCTATCAAAAAATTGCAGAAAATCTTTCTACTGAATAGACAGGTTGGCTGGAAGCAACTCTCCTCCTCTTATTAGTCTGGCCACAATGGATCAAAGGGTATTTTTATTAAAAGAAAAGAAAAGCAACAACACTTAGATATAAGGCTGCAGGAAAAAATCCATAGTAGTCCACAGTCTGACAAAGAGCAGAGGTTTTATTTTTTGTCTTTGTTTTGTATCTCCAGCACTTCACACAGTGCGTGGAACATAAATGTACTTAATAGATGCATATTGATTAATTCTGTAACAAAACTAAGTCTCCAATTTGTGCTCTTGTTCTGTTCCTTATTTTAGGATACTATATAGATGCTCCAAAAAAGTTAACTGACCACGATCCCACTAAGAGAACTACTTCAAAACATCTTGCCCCTTTAGTAGATCGTCCCTTGGTCTTTAGCTTAGTCAATTCTTGAAACCTCTTAGTTGTCCTTTCTACTCTGCCAATTCTACTCTGTTGCCTTTGGGTTAATTGTTTTCTCTGGTGATAGCTTAGTCTACTCTTGCCATTTCCAAGGTCTGGTTTCTTAACAGAAGGCTTAGAAATTCCTCCTGAACCAAATGATATAATTTACTTGCTTCTTGAGAGGCAGTGTGCTATAAATGCTGAGCTTGGGTAAGAGGAGATCTTGCTTATAGAGTTTCAGCTGTGCTACTAACTAGCTGGGTGACCTTAGGGAAATTACTTGATGTCTCTGAGTTTAATTTTCCCCATCTGTAACATAAAAAAATGAAACTGTTATTCAGAATGCCACTTTTAGCTCAAAAATTCCACTTTTCAAAATTCGTTGTCCTTAAATACACTTGTAGCTCTATATTTAGCTCTATAGTCACCAAAGCATCTTTTCTCACCTCTTTGCTACTCAAAAACTAACAGTAGTTCATATTTCATAATACTTTATGGTTTACAATATGCTTCTTCTGCATAGTAGGTAAACTCATGATTAGTCTCAGTTTACAGATGATGAACTTCAGGGTCATATAGTTCAAAAGTGGTAGAGTGATAACTCTAATTTCAAGTCTAGAACTCTTTCCACTCAACCAGACTAGCTGGAGCTCAGAATGCAGGAGATCAGGACCATCTCAGTTCTCACAAAGAAGTCTCCTCCTCTCTGAACCTCGCCACCCCTCAGTTAACTCTCATTTGAACACTTAGTGGCTATAGTCAGATCACTCAAGCTGGCTCTCACCATCTCTCCCTGCTCCCCTCTAAGGCCCATTAAAGCTTCACTCCAAGCAGACTTTTAGGGTTCTGGAGTCCTGCCCTCAGTTCTCCCATGTAAGAACACGACAGAGGACCAAGCATAGTATTTCTCCTCTTATAGCATCAAGACAGCTTAACAAAAGGTGGTATCACATCACTGGGGCTAGAAGAGTTGATCTCACCAAAGACCATTCAACCAGCTTTATGATAGCAGCTGGTTTAAATCAGAGTGTTCTTAAAGCCATAATTAACATTTAATGTCTAGATAAGATCATGAGCCATTTGAGATCCTAAAATGCAGCCAGTCTTCCTGCACAGGAGCAGTGCTTGCAACAACAAAGTTTACTGGTTAGAGTCTGCATAGAAACTGCTATAGAGCAAGTCAAAGTGGAATAATGGAGGGTCAGTCAAGTCTAAGCAATGATAGAAGAGTACCCAGATATGGGGCCCAACTCATTTATAGCATTCAGTGGTGTAATGATTCTTTTTTAAGACCCAGAAGGTAAAAAAGGCAAAGTAAGAAATAGAAATGAACTCTACAAACATGTTTATAAATGTGAAGTCAAAGGAAAATTTGCACATCTAAGCAGTACACTCTGCTGGTAGAAAAAAGTGGGTCTTTTCAACAAGAATTTACATGATCATCATTTGTATAGAAATGTGACATTGTCTGCCTATAGTGAGTAAGAATACGTTTTTATTTACCCCTTGTCCAGAAGTGGTGTGCCCTGAGCTAGCCACTTTTCGATTGATCCCCTTCAGGATCAAGACTAAGCATATGTGAGACAGTAAGAACTTGGGGTGAGTCTGGGGTGAATCTGGGGCCATGTACAGGACTGTCTTTTTCTCTGCCCAAAGCTAAATGACCCATATGGGAAAACACCTGCTGCTCTGGCCTCAGATGTGCCACGCTTTTAAAAAGGAAGAAAATCAGTCATTTTTTTGTCACAAAATACAAATATACAAACAGATATACTCCAAGGATGAAAATGCAGGATATATTTTCTTTATTAATGAAACTCACATTTTATATAGCTCTGTATGGTTGCAAAGAGTTTTCATGTACATTATCTCTTTTGATCTTCCTAAGAACCCTATGAAGTAAGTAGTCAGTATTATTATTCCAGTTTTACATAAATGAATCTGAGAGCTTAATGACTTGCCCAAATTCTAGTTACTAACTGATAGAGATGAGGGTTAAAGCCAGGACTCTGGACTTTAAGTGCATAGCACTTGCTGACTTTTAAAATTGAAGCCCATGTAAACAAAACAAATGTTTTCACCTAAAATTCTTTCTTTTCATTACATCTGCATATGCTTTTAGATAAATATGCTTATATATACATATATGTCTGTCTGTCTACAGAATTTCCCAAGAGTCTTAATGTGGTTTTAGACAATTAAAATGTGAAATTTCACTAAAACTTTTGCTACCTTGCATATACGTGTATACACATATTTAAATATATGTGTATGTGACTCACATATCAGAGGTTCCTAACCTGGAGTCTGTGAGAGATTTCATAAAAATCTAGGAACTCAGATGAGGAAAAAATTACATCTTTTAAAAGTATAATTGTTTTTCTATCAGATATGTTTGATGTATTTATATTATTCTTAGAAGCTATTCATAGGTTTCTTTAGACCACCCTAAGGTTATAGCACAAAGAAAGGTAAAAACCTCCCATATATGTGTATCCATGTATTTAAATATATGTCTACAGATATGCTCACTCCATCTATCTGATTTTCGCTCCTCATAGAATTTTACTCTAAATTGCTTTAATAAAAATAAAACATCACATACAGGATTACTGAAAGGCAGGAAATGTATTTAAAGGCTGAAACAATTCAATTTTATTTAAGGTAGCCACAACTTATTAGCAAGCAGAGCAACCATACTATCAAAAAGAAAAATCAAACCAGAAAAAATAACATTCAGTTTACTTCTGAATCCTGAAAAGCAAAATATATTAGAAAAAAACATAAACTTAGAGGCCTACCCCATTTCCAGATGCAAATTAAGAATTAAAAAATCAAAATGACAGACTGCTGCTAATCCTGCTTAGGAAGACATAAATTGTTAATCAGGCTCCAGGCAACATTGTTTAATACTGAGTTTAATAAAAAACCTGCCTAAAGGAGGAAGAGAGTTGGTATCCGGAATCTAAGGGCTGGGTATCCCCATCAGCATCTTTATACCCTCAGGCTTCCAGGGCACCATTGATATGGTCTCCTTTGAAATAGGACCCCTTTTAAAAGATTCTGAATTATTAAATATGATGCTATTAGAATAAAGAATATAGCAAGCCAGATTTTCCACTGGAAAGAAATGGATTTGAACAGGAAATAAAGTTGGAAGAATGTTTGTCTAAGATACTATCTTGTTGTCCAAAACTGGTGTAGTTTCTTTTGAAAATCAGCTTGTTAGGTAAGCGTGTCTAGCTCAGTTGCTTTCAGCTATTCATTCTGGTGACAGAGGAGCTATGTTATAACAAAGTTACCTCTTTATTTTCAGTAGAATTTATCTATCCCATAAAATTACTTACATTTATGCCCGAAAGACTCTCATTGTGCAGAAATTCCTATAATGATTCTTCCAAAAATCTTTCCTGAAAATCCTTCTAGGGAGCAGTTACTTGTCAGTCAGGTAAGCAGAATGGGGAAGTAATTGTTTGACAAGCAGATCATTTCTTTAAGGTTCTGTATGTCCACAGCTTCTCATTAGTATCCAGACTGTTCAGTTTAACATGCGGCAGCAATCTTATTCAGTGTTTTGAATCCCTACTTCATGATGTCATGGATATTACTGCATATTTCTTAATTATCATCAAGGGCCATCAGTTGGGCTGTGATTGGTTTCCCTCATCAGCCATGATAATCAGATTGTCACACAGAATGCAAACAAATTTAAAAAGCTATTTTAATGTAATAATAAATTGGAGCACATACATATGCTAAATGAATAGTATCAGCTTACTAGGGCTATGATGAAAAGCTTCTTGTTCATTGTTACCTAATTAATCCGTCTTTTGGCTGTTTCGATGATTGCCCCCCAAATCTCTCTTTTGCATCAAAATCTTAATCAAAGATGCTGGGGTCCACTTGAAGCAGGTGTTGATTCTATCTCTAAAATTAACTATCTGGCCTTTTTTAGAGAAAAGCTGGCTTCCCCTCCAACCTCCCCCCACCCCAACCAATATAGATCCTGCCACACGGTGTATCATTGATATTTTTAGCCAACTCTTGGAGACTCAGCCCAGTGCTTGGGACAGAAGTTCTTTAATAGGTGCTTGCTGAATTGAAAGGAATTTTTAAAAAAAGCAAACAAGTTGTCTTTAATCTTGGGCAAGAGCTTCTGACAAACCTATGGAATGATGGGAGAAATAAGCAATAGAAGTTCCCCCCTGGAATCATCAAGAGGCCACCTTTCTCCTTTCCATTTCAAAGATGGAATCCAGTCTCTTGAACCAGGTTTGTTTGCCTACAAACGAAGATGATCGTGTTATCTTTTCTGAAGGCAGAAGTTGTTTCAAATTTTGCAAATCTTTCCTCTGTTTTCCAAAACCTTTTCTCCTATTTTCAGGTTTGTGACTGACTTCTCCTAGAGGGCACTACAGATTAACTAACTAATCCCTTCAGCTCTTTTTTGTCAAGGACTAACCCTTCCTGATGTTGTCTTGAGGGGGTCAGGAAGAGAGGAAATCAGCTGGAGTACTGATTTTCATCAGATAACCTGCTTTACTGAATCCAGTCTTTCCTACACACTGACAAAAATCCCAGCTTCTCTTAAGTGAGCAGTTGTGAGATAAGAGCAATAACTAGGAAATGCAGCTGCTCAACTTTGTTCAATTAGGATTCAGCATGATAATTTATTAGATAGGCTGTATATTAGTACAGATTATGACCATTCATTGCGACTGGAGAAATTAGAACCTGTTGCTAAGGAAGCTCTGTCAAACAGCAGAAGTATGGTTGGCAGCAGATTAATGCACCAAACCAAACAAGCCTTTGCAAAAGGTGGATGAAAATGGATTATCATTTTATTTTTGTGACTGATGAATACAAAAGTGCAGGATAGTGGTTCCTTTATGAAAAGAACTAAAAGACATTTTCAGACATCTTTAAAATGTCTTTTTCAGCTAGTGCAGAAATTTTATGTTTTTCAAATTAAGGATGCCTCTTTTTTGGTTCATAGGGCAAAACTGAACTGAGATAATCAGACATGACCTCCTCATCTGCTTCTGAACATCCATCAGCCAATCAGATACTCAAATTAATTTCATACAAACTTGGGGAAAATTAGGCAAAGTACAATTTCGGAATTCTTGCTTATAGAGTCAACAGGTTCCTCTTAATTCATAAGTATGTCTCTATGACTAAGAGGTTTAATAAAGTAGCTAGTGTAGGGGAGCTTTTGACTAATCTGGTTTTTGATCTGGCTGACTTAAATGATATAGTCATTCTTCTTCACTAACCTGGGATCCGTAAAAGAGAAAAAAGTACCAAGATTAATCACTTTTCAATGTAAAATTATTTACCAGTCAGACAAGGTCTCAACAAAGCTACAATGATAACAATAACTAGGTCATTTTTTGTTATTTGTTAAGAGTCCTCATGTTTTAGTAATAAAAGAGATTTTAGGTATGGCAACCATATTTTTTGTTCCAAATATCAAATCTGACCTGATAAATGATTAGTATATTGCAAGGTTTTATTTAGAGTAATAATAATAATAATTAACATTTATGTGGAGCCTTAAATGCAAGGCTCTTCACAAATATTATCTTATTTTATATTCAGGACAACCATAGGAGAAAGATACTATTATTATACCCATTTTGCAGATTGGGAAACTGCGATAGAGATTATGTGACTTGTCTAGGGATACCCGACTAGCATTCTTGAGTCTGGAATTCTGAATGAAGATCTTTCTGTCATCTAGCCCAGTGTTCTCTCCACTCTGCCACCAAACTACTCTTCTTCTGAAGCCAAAAACCTGTCAGATTTGGAGTCAGAGGCCCTGATTTTTCAATCCCAGCTCTATTACTTACAAGCTATTGGATTTGGGTAATTTACTTCACCTCTCTAATTCTAAAACTATTCCTCTGTAAAATGATGAGATCGAATGAGTTGATTTCTAAGGTTTTTTTTTCCCTATGTGATCTAAGGAGGTCCTGAAAAATTAGAGACAGATATACATTCTCCACAGAATACAGGTAGTTTTCTTTTCTTTACTGTTTGGCTGAAAATTATAGATTAAAAGTAAAACCTCATTTTAGTTGCCAATTTCAACAGCTTCCTTTTCCACAACAGTTACACACACACACACACACACACACACACACACACACACACATAAATGTGCAAACTCAATACACCTCTCTTTATACCCCTTTATACACATGATAGTTACAAACTCCTAGTCATATTTCCTAGCTTGAGTTTTGATTTCACTTGTTTCCATTGTCTAACAGTAGTAATAAACACTGAAATATTTTCAGTAGGAAAAAAGGAAAAAAAAAGAAAAATGAATACACTTCTTATGAAACTTTACTAAGTCCAGAACTGGTTTTTTAAATTTTTTTTAAAAAGAGACAAATAATTTACCTCTAGATTTCCCTTCTACATCATAATTCTCTTGATAATTCAAAAACTGGATAATCAGAACCTAGAGAACAGAGACTACATGGTCATTTTAGTGATGAGACCTGGAAAGGACTGAGAAGGAAGATGTCTTCACTGCAATAGTTATCAAATTAACATTATAATAAATATTTTTTTTCATTTTCAGTCAATAGGAATTTATTAATTCAAAGCACATTCTTAAGGCTTTTGTAATCTACTTTTCTCCTTTCAAATACCAAGTAATGGGCTAGGTACTGAGGATGCCAGACAGAAATGAAATAGGTCCTGCCCTCAAGGAACTTATGCTTTTTGAAGGATACTTCATATACACATAACTACATATAACATATATATGCATGTACAAAGTAAACACAGGGAAAGAACTGTTCTGGAATTTTACTTTGTTTTCAACACTATGACATACTAGTATGTCTTGGTATATTACTTTACTTTGCAAAGAATCACAGTTTTTGTATGAATTGAATTTTAATGTTCAGAAAATACTAAATAAATGACAATAATGTCATCATGAAAGGAAAAAAGAATGTCTTTTAGCTTATCAGAAAGCATAGAAACCATTTAAAACTTTACCTAATGATGGCAATCAGGTAAAAAAGTACCCTGAAAGAACAGAGGTATTTTTTAAAGAATCCAGGGAGCCTGAGATGTCCTTAGGTGGGTAAAAACAATAGCTGTCAAGAGGGAAACTGAAATTATTTAATTTCTTTAAGTTATTCTCCCTCTATCATAAAGTCTTCTATTACTGTAATGGAAATCAAATGATTGATTCCTAGGTCACCAAAATCACCTTTCTTGTCACACAATGAGTTTGTCCATGGCACTATCTCTGCTAACAAACTCTTGTAAATAGTTTTTTTTTCCCCCAAACAAAAAGTCTATAAGACTTCTACTTGGCCTCAAAATCTGTCCAGTCACTGACAAAATGTTTTTAGATGAACTTCCTGAATTCCCATTTATCTGCCCAGGTCATTCATAAGTCCTTTTATAGCTACACTCAAGCAACCATTTCACTTCATCACTTTAACTGAGTTCTTCAACAAATACATGTTATCCCACAAACCTCAAGTCAAAAGGACTTAAAGCTGAACCTAACAATATTTACTTTCTTTTGGTTTTACAGTGTGATTGTCAATTCTTTTAGTCTCTGGCCTCTCCGACCACCATCTATTATCAAAGTTGCACTAACACATAGCATTGAATTTAGTATTATTCGAAAGTCTTGTTACTATCATCTTTTACCACATGGTACCATTTGTAGGTTTCTCTGTTTTCTGGTGTATTTGTCTTCATCACTATTGTTCAAGAAGATGAGTACTTTATTTCTTTAGTTTACTTTGGTGTGGGAAGTAAAGATAGTGACAAACAATAATAAGTAAACGATTCTAGACTTGTGTTGATAACTGTTGCAACTGTTAATTATTATGACAAAGTTAGTCTTTTTAACTGCAATATTTGTTTTCTGATAAGAATTCAGATCACCTTGGGAGACAAATGGTGAGTTAACCCTTGCATGTAGAGATTTCATTCCATTTCTAGCTCTGGGAAACACAGTGAGGTCCCCTTCAGGCAATGACTACCATCTTAAAATTTGCATTTCATGGCAGACAGAGGCTGCATGGTAATCATGCACATGAACCTGCATTTCTTCAGAATATGATAGAAAATGGTAATCCTTCATATGGAAAAATGTCAAACTCAATTCTGTTTTTATTTTCAATTCATCCTTGTACATTTTTTTCTTTCTTTTTCTATTTCACTCCTTAGTTGCTAATCTATGGACAACTCAATAAAGCTGAATTTCTTTTGTGATTTTCAATGTCTATTGACACAAAGACCAACTGACTCTTTTCTATAAAAGATATACTATATATATATGTATATATATATATATATGATAATGTTCTATATAGGAACATTATTTAGGTTAAGAAAATTTAAAACCCTACATTGAGGCAGGCCCTGGGTTATTTCATTCATATGTTGGGCTGCTCAACAAGAGTTTTATGTAACATTAGGAAGAGACTAAAGTGCATTTATCAACACTGAGATCACATTTAAAAGTAACATTCTGTCTATAATTAAACTCCTCTGCTTATGAATCAAAACTAGGTAGAATAATAAATCAAGAAAACAAGCACCCACAGAGTCAGTGAAAAGAGAGTAAATAGGTTAAATAAATTGAAATGTTACCTAAATATGGAGGGACTGAAGTATCCAGTGCCTTTTGTACATATGTTATAGTCTAAATAATTGCATATGCCAAAAAGGGGCATTACCTCTTCATTAAATTGTCTTTGTGAGTACTTCAGATAAATTCTTGGCTTGTTCAAGTCTAGTTAGTGTTTTTTTTTTTTGCTTGAAGTATCTAATTTATTGAATCATTTCTCTGTTATTCTTTGGCTTCAGGAACTCATCCTTAAAGCATCTTTTTGGTAGTAGCTAAGGGTACATTTTACTCTGATAGAAGATCACTCATTCTTTTCCACTTTCCTACCTTGTTCCTTAAAGGGTCATAAAAACTATCCACCTCAAGAAATAATGATGGTGCCTGACACAGAGGGTCTTGGAGGTCCTCACATGACTTAGTGAAAGAGAAAACTGGTATGGATAAAGAGAAAGAAATATAGTGATATGGATATTTAAAAATATTGTAGCCTGTATGATTTCAGAAGAATGAAAACCCCTAAAATATTGTACACCCAGTTTCAGAAAAATACCTCATTCTCCCTCCTCTCCTCAAAATAAAAATCTTTAAATAAAAAGGCATCTCCCCAATTTTTATATATTACTTTTCTCTAAAATCATTAGAATTGTGTCGCAGAAGTAGGACTGACAGATAATTCCTTGTTTTTTTAAAAAATATTTTTCTTTCAGTAAGTTTCTTGTTAGCACAATGTTCCCATTCTCTATATTTATTATGCATTATTCACGAATTTTTAAGCCAGAAAAGGTTTGATTATCTGCTTTTTCACCTTTTTGTGAAGCAAATAAGGTAGGCTCAGTAGACACTGGCTAAGCTGAAACACTATTAAGAAATGCAATTCAGACTGAGTCATTTCTTTCCTTTTTTATAAGCCAGACCCTAATTCTTACAGACCCCAAAGAATGGGCTGCCATGACTAAGCAAGGAACATGAGGAAACTAGCGGCTGCCGGATGTTATCTCATTTGGAACACATTTCAAACTTTAGAACAGATTTTTAAATTGGAAGTCGAGCCCTGCATAGTGTCAGCAGAAGAGACTGATTCACCACACAGAACTTATCTAACTCCAAGTGCCAGGGAGTGCTTTTTTAAAGGAGTAGGGTACCCAAAAAGCATCACAATAAAGCAATACTATGGACTAAAACAGACAATCCCCATTGGTGACATGCATATCTAAAAGTCTATTGGCTTCTTTTTAATAAATACTTATATGAATGGGTATTTTGTTGTCAGAAGCCACTAGATCAGCAGAAGGAGAAAAGTTCTATTCGTTTTTGAAAGGGTAATTACGTTCCCAGAACTTTTCTCAGAATTATGGTCTTCATATTATCCTTCTTGAGCCATAAAAATAATGTCATTGTCCATGGGAAATGGATTTTTTTTAAAAGGGTAGATCAGACTTAATTATTAACGAAGATACAACAGCTCCTTAAGGAAATTCATTCTTGGCAAGGTCTGGGAAAAAAGGACATCTCATTTTATAGTTTCCAGTAAATGCTAACATGTAGCTACTCATTTTATTTAACTACATGGGAAATTCTCATTGTGTTTAAACCCTTAAGAAGAGACATGGAAAAACAAAGCAGATTATTTTGAGGTCCTCCAGTTGGATGCATCTACATATGTAACAAAATAATAGGCCACTGTCTACACAGAGAAGTTCAGTCCTGCTGGACAGGCATCCCCCCACCCCTCTCTTTTCTAATAAAAAGGCTGCTGCTATATTTTTAAAACTTTACTAGCAAAAGTCATCCTGCAACTGTAATGCTGAGAGAAATGCACAGAATGACCCACTAGAGGTCCCTTCCAACCAAAAAAGTTTCTACAATTAAAAGAAAACCACTATATCTGTCTGAATGAGGAAACAAATGACTGCAGAGCAACTAGGTCCCAGGAGGGGTGGCCACACATTTCATGTCCTAAGGGAGAGAAAGTGTCCTTCATGAAAATACTTGATCATTTTCCATCGCCCTGTCACCAACTTCACCATACTATTTTGCTTGATTTTCAAATCAAAACTTTTCGTCCAGTGCAACATGCTAGTTGAAACATTTCCAGCAAAGGGGGCAGACTATCTGGGCACTGTGTTTGGGTCTGTAACTGTGCTTTGAATCCTAGCTATTTCAAATACAGCTGAAGCAACATTTTGCAAAGACATTTTCTCGTTAAAAAGAATATTGCCTCTAAGAGTAAGTTTCTACTTTCAAGGCTGATGGA
Source organism: Gracilinanus agilis (assembly GCF_016433145.1). Taxonomy (NCBI): domain Eukaryota; kingdom Metazoa; phylum Chordata; class Mammalia; order Didelphimorphia; family Didelphidae; genus Gracilinanus; species Gracilinanus agilis. Next base: position 470,618,671 of record NC_058130.1, on the reverse strand, counting down.
AGTGGTGGGTGGAAGAGGGAAGGTGTATATTTTTGATAGCAAGCAACATAGAAAATGATGATTTTTGTTTCTCTATTTTATCTTTTCAGTGTTAGCATTGAGAAATGTAATTGCAATGAATTAATGCAAAAGCTAAATATCCAGAGGGACTGCAAAGTCCCTACAGGGATTCTCACATGCCAATTCCTTATAATGGCTGCAAAAGATAATTGTAGAGAATTACAGTAGAACTGAATCATTGCCATTTTCCTTGAAAAATGTGTTGCTGCCTCTTAGGGCTTTCTGGGGGAAAAAAAAAAGGTTCCTTCCTTTGCCTCAAAAATATGAAAAATCAATAAAAGTAGGCAGAAAAATATATTATGTACCTTTTGTTTCCCTCCCCCACCCCACATGCTGCTCCAACTAGTCAAAATCTACAAGTGTAAGGAAAGGGATACGAACAGAAATGATTTATCCCAGGATAGTGTTGGATTATTTTTGAGACTACCTAGCGAAAGGAGCTCTCCATTGAAAATCTGGCCTATAGTAGAAACTTCACCTTCTTTATGATATAATGAAGATATCTGATTGATAAAATCTCCTATTTCTTCCCTCCTACAACTTGTTGACTAAGTTTTCTTTAAAATAGCAAAGCCAGCAGGCATAGGGATAAAACAGTCTTACACCTTGGATCAAAACATTCAGGACAAATAAACTACATACATATATGTGTATGCATGTATGTGGAAACACTCAGATCCCCAGCCTAACCTTTTTAGTTTGAAGTCAACCACAACAGGGAAATGAAAAGTAGACTATATACTACTTTATTATGGTTTGAAGATTAATTTTGATGTAATTAATGTGAAGGAAATGCTATGTTAAAGTTGCATTTTTCTTGCTTCCTTTTCCCAATTGATGGCGTGAATCTTACAACCTTTTTAGTACTGGAAAGACAATATACATAATATGAATATCTGTACTATATGACATAGCCACATCTGTACCTGACTGCATGTCTACTCTATTTTAATTTTTTTTTTCCTTTTTCACAGCCCCCCTTCTTTTCCCTACTCTACTACAAAATGAAAATTGAAGCCATAGATAGATACTTAAATAGTCTGGACATAGAATTTACTTTGAGAGTTGTAATAAAACTCTGTAGCATGAATATCATAATCAAATTCTCATACAAAGGTTCATTCTTTAAATATCATCAGCAGATGTATGGGTATTCTGGGTATAATTCAGGTCATTAAACTTCTTGATCCTTGAATGTCATATAGAGTTTCTTAGGGGAACATACAATTGCACTTACAAAGAACTGCATTTAACTCTCCATAAAATATGGATTTTATTGCAGCAGTGACAACACTTCTTCCCCCCTTCCCTCCACCCTATTGACCTCTATAGCATCTCTGATCTCTGGTCACCAAACTCCTTACACAAGAACATCTAAATACAAACTTAGATCTATCTCTGTAATTGCAGCTATGTATAAACAAACAAACAAACAAACAAAAAAAAAAAACCCGAACCAAACTTAACTATCGTTTATTTCTGGGAATTAATGAGTTTGGGACAAGGTGCTATTATTCCGATTTTCTTCTGTCAAATACTTAAAAGCTACACGCACTTGTATCCGTCCCTATCCCACGAACACATTAACACAGAAAGATTTGGCGGCTGGTCTGTCATCTTCAGTAACAGCTCCTGGACAGCACACCCACCGCACGACCGACTTTTTCCGTCTACTGTGGGCTCCACATGCAGAGAACTGCACTTTATAATAGAGGATTTTTCTTGCAAACTCAGCCCTGGTTCACTAGGTCCACCAGAAGGCACTGTCCAAAAGGTGGATTCAACCAGCTTCCTTCTTCTCTCCTTGTCCCTAGTTAACTACTGACTGATTGGAACTAAAGTTTTCCTGCTCCGCAAGCATTCCTTTGTGCAAAATGGTCAGGAGCCAGTTTGCACCTGCCCAAGCCTTGCTTCGTCCCTGGCAGTAGAGAGGTGCCCACGCCCGATGCCTCTACTCTCAAGGGCGCCGTCTGCTCTCATAACTGAGCTGCCAACTTTGCAAATGACCCCGTGTCAGACGCAGTTATCGGAGAAAGAGCAGAGAGGAGGCGACTGAGCTCCTGCTGAAGGCAGCGAGCGCTACTTACGGGAGTCCAGAGCCTGGAGGAAGTCCTTACCGGCACAAACCCAGACCTCAGCCACACACTCGAGAAGCACACTGGTCAGTCCGCGTCCACAGTGTCTCTCCGCCTAGGAGTGAGCCTTCTGTTCCTACCCGCTGCCTGGTGTCTCTCCTTCTGGCGAAGCTACCGGCACCTAACTAAGGCTCTGACTCTTAGGGCATCACTTTTAACTCTGGCATGCATGCATGCAGTGGAAGCTGACGGGACCCTCTAGCGGACTGGTTTCCATTCAATGATAAGGAAAGACCAGAACAGAAACCACAGCTCCAAAAGCAAAGCAAACACTCCAACAACACAAGAGATCACCTTAACCATCTCCCCTAGTGACAAACACACAGAAAGATTTTGCTACCGGTTTCTGCTGCTGCTGCTGCTGCTGCTGCTGCTGCTGCTGCTGTGGTCCCCACTGCTTCTGCTGCTTCTGCTGCTGCTGCTGCTGCCACTACTGCTGCCACTGCTACCACCGCTGCCGCCTCTGCTCCGGGGGCTGCCGCTGCTCTGGTAGCCTACACAGTTCCCACTGCTTCCTGCTCAAACTGCAGCACTCAGTATGGGAAGGTGCTGGGGCTTAGGGAAAGCAGGCTCTTCTGGGCACACACTGATTTGCAAGTGAATGGAGTGGGAGGGTGCAGAGAGAGGAGGACTTTGTTAAAGAACCCCTCTCACCCCCCCTCCCACTCTCACCCACCCCCTCCTCATGATAGAATGACTCCCAGTGTTTGAAGTCCACAGCAATCAGCTCACAGTAATCCTCCGTCAGCCGTAGTATGTGCAGTGATTTTTTTTTTTTAAGGTTACAACATACTCGGAACTTGTGTGAGTCCATATGTTTCTCCCTTTTTACTATTGAAATGTCCTCTCTATACTATTATCGGAATATCAAAAGTGATTGAGCATTCCCCATTTCGCTAAACAATTACAATTCCCAGTGAAATAGAAGCGTGTTTTCAGCTATCAGTTAGGTCAGGTTCGTAATGTTACTGAATACAGAGTACCGGCACATCTAATACATTTCCCTCGGGAGAATTCCTCTATTTATCATTCTTTAAGATGTAAAGAAGAGATGACCTTCACACACGCAAAATATATAGATATCTAGATATCCGTTCATCTTATCCTCTTGACCCCTCCCTCCCGATTAAATGAGTATTTAAAAAAATATATATATATGCATATATATATATGTACACATATATATTTCTTCTTTGTTATATTGCTTGTGTTTGGTAGCTTCAAGAGGCAATTCCAGAAAGACCGTCTTTCTAGGGCTTAGAAAGAGTGTGGAAGCCCAAACTCCTGAGGTCTAGCTACTGCCTCTGACTATTATCTGTTCCCAACAGTGGGAGTAATCTAATCTTCTCTATTGATAAACGTCCTTCTTTGTAAAATGCCTTAATGCGGTGGGGGGAAAATACTCACAGCATAGAGATAATCATATATTTGAAGTTTCTAAGAGTTTCTGAAGTCTGTATATTAAAGTTAGCTTACAAGTGATCCCTTAAAGTAACACTTGTGTCCACACTACTCCTTGGCCATTAGTATTAAGAAAAGTAGGCAGAACGAGTGCACGATAATTGGATAAATGGTCTCTAATATCACCGGACTTAAAAAAAATAATAATATTTAAAGGACTTTTAAATTCAATCAATGTCACACTACATAGAAGGACAAGAGAGGTGATTCAGGACTTCTCTCCTAGGAGGGAGTCAATCTGAAATTTAGTAGAGAAGGAATTAAAAATCAAATTCTCACAGATCTGTTCATCCAGGTGCACATTAAACTGACACTACTATAGTACCTTCTAAGGAAGGTCTTTTCCCTAAGGATTCCTTGCAGTTAAGGCTTCTAAAGTAAAACTAGCTCTGTTTTCCCTCTGTGATTAAATGGGGCTTCTAGCTCTTAAGTCAGCTAGGAGAATATTTTACTTCTCCAGGAAGATGGCCATTTGGAGTGCCAGGGAGAGTGAATTAAGCTGAAGTTGAGGGATTTACAGTAGGTCAGCAATATTCCATCAAAATATATATGAGACTGACCTTATTGTAGATGACCAAGAGATTTGGCATCGCAATACCTTCATTTTTTAATTTCAGAATTGAATGTGTTTAAATTTACAACTACCTAAAGGGAAACACATTTTCTAATTATAGGTCTATCTAAAATCTTCCCATTGAAAAGAAGAAATGTTTGTCTGTTTCCAATTCAATAGTTAATTCCTTCAGTAATCAAGATGTGCAATATGTCTGCCAGTCTATACACCACATGTGAATGCATAAACAGAAAACAGAAAAAAAAAGTCATTTTTCAAGTACTTCCTACAGGAGTGAGATAGGTGGATGGGTGGAGCTATGTGATAACAGCCTGCTTTTTTTAAAAGCCCAGGTCATGAGTTTATAGACTATTTGAGCCAGTTACCATTACATGCTAAAAATCATTGTACCATGACCCACAGATTGCACTCCAAAACCTAGTTAGTCATTTCAAAAAAATACACTGTTCTCATGGGAGATTATAAAGAAAGTGTTTTTAAGCTAGTGCAGTCTAGTGCAACAGTGTCTCTGCTATCTCCCCTGGCCCAAAGAAAACCTGTTGAAAATGTGGAAGTTTCATTATTCTATCATATCCAGAACAGTTCTACTCATATGCTATATTTTCTTTTGGCATGATGAAAGCTTCAGATAACAGAATTCTGATGAAATATTCAGAATTCCTGAAATCTTAAAATTAGAAGGGTCCTCAGAGGTCATCTAGTCTGACCCATATCTGAACAAGAATCCACTGTATAACATATGGGACAAGTGACCCTTCAGAGAGCTGCTTGAAAACTTCCATTGATAGTTATAGCTATGACTATTCAGAGCATTCCATTTCATTTTTGGACAGTGATATTTGCCAGGAAGTTTTTCATTGCCTTTGACTAGAATCTGCTCAGTTGCTGATTCCATTGAATTTTAGCCATTGCTTTCCTATGTTTCGAGCAAGATAAATTAAATCCCATTTCCATACAATAGCCCTTCAAATGTTTGAAGACATCATATCTCTCCTAAATTTTCTTTCCTCCAGTTCCTTCAAGCACTTCTTATGTGAGAAGCCTATAGCCTCCTGGTGGTTTTACTTGGAATTCACTCTAGTTAGTCAATGCCCTTCCTAAAATGTGGTACTCAGAACTTAATACTATTTTTTAGACAATACAGTTCTTTAGACATTACATTTGAGACAATGTATTACTCTAAATGTAGTCTGTCAAGGGCAGAGGTCAGCAAGATGACCATATCCTTTGTTTTATATAATATGCCTCTTAATGCAGCCTACGTTTGTTTAGCTTTTTTTTGGTACCATATCACACAATTAGTTCCAATAAATCTTGTGGTCCACTTAAATTCCCTGATCTTTTTCACTTCATGTTTCCTACATAATCCTCAGGCAGCTGAATTTATAGTTATTCTGATTAAATTTTAAATTCTTAATTCCATTCATTTTTCTATCCTGTTGAGGCCTTTTTAGATCCTATTTCCATAACTGAACTTATTAAATATTATTCCTCTGAGCTTTGTGTCATTGAAAAATGTGATAAGAACATCCTCTGTTTTCATCCAAATAATTTCCAAAAGTACTATCAGAAGTCCAAAAGTAGATCCCTGATACACTTCACTAGTTCCATTGCATTTTCATTTAAGTTTACAAAAATTTATTAATGATTTCCCTTTGGGTCCAGACATTCACTTGTTTCTAAATCTACAAAAATAAACTACCTTACTCAGACCTCTCCATCTGATCTACAAAGATGATAGGAGAGACTCAGAACTAATTGATCTGGTTATGATAACTCACAATCAATGAGAGCTACTGCTGGTTCTCTTATGATTTCCTCACTTATATTGCACTTCCCAATTGACCACTTTTTGCCTATCTTTTCTAGACAAAGTATCATTTTTCTAGGAAGAGAGAATCAATCTAACATGAATTGAATAATTCTACCTTCTCTCCATTTTCCATTAATATTGTTATATTCCCCGCCCTTCATCTAGCAAAAGTCCTAGTGTTTTGCTCCTCTCCTTCCTATCTCAATATATCTAAAAAATTCTTTTAGTTGTTCTTGGAATTCACTACCAGCCTCTTGACATATTCTGAGATTTAGGGTTCCTGATAGTTTTCTTACAAGATGTGCATTTCTTTTTTTAAATATTTAAAATAAAAATATTTATTTTTAATTTTTCCATACTATATATCAATATAATTTTTAATAATTGTTTTCTGACATTTTGCAATCTATGTTCTCTCCTTCACAAGAAGAAAGGTAAGATGATATGGATTGTACATGTTATCATACAATAAATATTTTTATGTTGTGGAACAAGATACATATCATTTAATAGAGAAAAATTCATGGAGGAAATAAGGTGAAGAATGGACTTCAATCTGCATTTGGACTCCATCTGTTCCTTTTGTGATGGTGGATATCCAATTTTATCATGAATCCCTTGGAGTTTTCCTGGATCCTAAAGACATTCTCAGTTGTTCATCATATACTACTGTTGTTTCTGTGTACAGGATTCTCCTGGTTCTGCTCACTTCACTTTTCAACACTTCATAGAAGTCTTTTTAGGATTTTTATCATATTATTTTTCAATTCTTATGGAACAATTGCAATCATATACCACAATTTTTTCAGCCATTCCCCAAGCAATGGAAATCTCTTCAGTTTCCAATTCTTTGCTACCACAAAAATAGCTGCTATAAATATTTTTGTATAAGTAAGTCTTTTCCCCTTTCCTTAATCTCTTTGGGATATAGACCAAATAGTGGGATTGCTGAGTCAAAGGGTATGCAATTTTATGACCTTTTGGGCATGCACTCCAGATTGTTCTCCAGAATGATTGTATCAGTTCACAGGTATATCAGTACTGTTTTAGTGTCTTAATTTTCCCACATTCCTTCCAATATTTATCATTTTCCTTTTTTTTCTGTCATGTTAGCCAGTCTGATAGGTATGAGGTAGTAGATACCTCAGAGCTGTTTGAATTTGCATTTCTCTAATAGTGATTTTGGGCATTTTTTCATATGACTAAATATAGTTTTAAATTCTTGATCAGAGAATTGCCTGTTCATATCCTTTGACCATTTGCCAATTAGGGAATGCTTAATATTCTTATAAATTTGAGTCACTTCTCTTTAAATTTGAGAAACAATGTCTTTGTCATAGATATTTGATATGAATATTTCCCCCATTTGTTGTTTGCCTTTTAATCTTGGTTGCATTGATTTTATTTGTACAAAACCTTTTAAATTTAATGTAGTCGAAATTATCTATTTTATATCTGGTAAATAAAATAAAATCTTCCCTATCCATAGGTCTGACATGTAAATTATTTTGTGCTCATATAGTTTGTTTATGATATCAAACCTTTATTTCTAAATTATGTATCCATTTTGATTTAACCTTGGTATATGGCATGAGGTGTTAGTCTATGCCTAGTTTCTGCCATAATTGTTTTCCAGTTTTCCCAGCAGTTTTTGTAGAATAGTGAGTTCTTCTTCCAAAAGCTTGGATGTGCATTTCTTTTGTATGAATTCTTCTTTACTCAACTTCCTTTTCTGTTTTGTAGCTCTCCTTTCAAAATGCTTTTGGTCAATGAGTCCTCTGAATCCATAATGGTTTTTTGAAACAACTCTCTCTCTTCTCATCATCACAGAGATTAGTTGTGTTTGTGTTATTAAAATTTTAGTTTTGAGGGCTTTCCATTAATCTTGTCTGTCCTTTCAGTATAGGATTTTAGAACTCAGAACACGATTCTATCTGTTCTTCTCATGAATGCTTTAAATCTGCTTTTCTGAAATCTCAGGTACAAATCCATTTGTATTTGGCTTTCCTTTCTTCTATCCCAGGTCTTAAGAGGCAGGAGTAACTTTCTTTCAAGTTTCCCATCATTTCCACTTCCAAAGCCAATTCTTTCTTTCTGGTTAAAATCAGGTCCAGAATGACAGTCCCCCAGGTCACTTTTTCTGTCTTTGAAGGAACAAAATAACTGTTAAGGCCAATTGAAAATTTACAAGTTTCTTTGTTTTTGGCAGACAGAAGTCTCGTAAACATCCAGTTAATCAAAGTTTTTCATTACTTCTATGTCATGCTAGATTTGTGATTTGCTTCCTGAATCTCCTTGTCTATACTTCCATAGAATTTCACTTCTCTTTGCTCCTTCTGGGATAATTATCCTAATACCCTCTATTATTCTTTTCCTCTCCAGTTTGTGGATTGCCTTATTTCGAGTGTGTTCTTTATATACATGGCTACTCTATTGCCCCTTGTAACTATTGTGTTTCTTTTGAATGGGGGATAAGTTCATATATTTAAAGCTGGAAAGGATCTTGTACAATCATGTCCAATTTATTAATTTTGAAAACAAGGGAAACTGAGACATAGAGGAGTTAAGTCACTTGCCCAAGGTCACACAAATAGAAAGTATCTGAAGCAGAATTTTCAGTCAGGTCTTCTTGATTACAAATATTTTTGCATATGGGAACATACAATGATGGGGTTCTATCCACAGGAGGAGGAAATGGCAAACCACTACATTATATTTGCAAAGAAAACCCATGGACAGTATTGGCCTGCTGTGCTCCATGGGGTCATGAAAAGTTGGACATGATTGAACAACTGAAGAGCAACAACATTTGGGGTCCCAAATATACCAGAGTTGGGAGATATAATGGATGTTTCTGAAACTACAGTGAAACAAAACAGAGAGAGAGAGAGAGAGAGAGAGAGAGAGAGAGAGAGAGAGAGAGAGAGAAAGAGAGAGAGAGAGAGAGAGAGAGAGAGAGAGAGAGAGAGAGAGAGAGAG
>NC_058130.1:470488233-470604694 GCF_016433145.1 Gracilinanus agilis | reverse complement strand
AGAGAGAGAGAGAGAGAGAGAGAGAGAGATGCCAGGGTGAGGGAGCGGGGAGAAAGAAGGGGAAAAGAGGAGATAACAAGTCAGGTTAAAAATTTAAATTCTGATTTTTCTAGTGGAAATTCTTCTTCTGGAAAGTATGTGAAAAATATTACTTAGTTCACACTTCGTTTGAATCCCTCTGCATGTTGCTGTCTCTGCAGCAGTTTTCCCTGAAAAGTTATAGGAACTTCAGTGAGATTTTGCGATAAGCTGAACTCACAGCATGACAAGTTTTGACTTTGTAGTGAAAACTACTGTTGTTGAGTAGAACACAGGTTGCTAGTAACTCTGTTGGACCTGGCATCTGACCCAAATTCCTCCTGTTTATTCCTTGCTGTCTAGTGCTTCCATTTGATTTCCCCTACCATCTATGGCTTGCTCTACAGTTCATTGTGGGATAATATTTTGGATTTGAGTGTCCAAAAACTGGATTTACTGAGTGAGATCTCTATACAGAGCAGATATTCCTGCATGTGATTTGCCCACTATGATTTGAGGCTGATTCAAAGATGCTGATGGGTTTTGGAGACTGGTCTCTTGGGAGGTGGCAGCTTGCCACAATGCCATCAGTTTAGACTAATGATTGCACAGAATTCTCATGAAGCAGATGGCTACTAACCACAATATTAATATTATTTTGCTTTGTAAATTGAGGAAAAATAATTTTCATAGTTATAAGGGAAAACCTTGTTGGCCTTTTATAAAGAATAGGTTGCATCTGAAAAAAAAACATGCCACAATGATCCCTTTAATATGATTTGATTATCAATGAAATGTATATTGATTTTATAAAGAATTAGTACTTAAAATATTTTCACTGAATCTGCTCTTTTCTCCCTATAGGTAGCCTGTGGAATAGATTACTCATTTGTTATTCTATAGGGATCTATAGCTAGAATAAAATATTCATTGAGTGATTTGTTTAAAGATGAAATTGTTTATAATTTACAAGAGTAGATGTTCTTTGGCCAGGTCTCCATAGTTAAAGTGAAGTGGAGAATTGAAGCAATTGCCTAGATAATCCAGGTAGGAAATCCACTTCTGCCTGAATTAGTCCAATAATTCAGCCAAAATCAAGGTTATTTCTATTTGAGTTCTCCAAGTAATTGCCTCTGTTCTCTGCTTTTCCTTGCCAGTGGTATTCTGGCCTATGAGAGCTGGGAGAAATGGTGGTTTACAATCAACCTAGCCCTGATGGCATTGCAGCCATGTCATCTGTGGGAGGCAGCCAACGGGCTGTCAATCGGTTATAATTCTGCTGTCAATCGGATATAATGTGTACTAGGGGTCTGGGCTATCTACATATTATTTTTATGATCCCATCCCCCCCACATAAATCATTTAGAAGCATCAGATATTGGGGTACAGGAGAATTTAGCTGGCCTCTACCTCTAGAATAAGGGAATAAGGTTTATAATATCAAAGTTTAATTGTTTGCAATGGAAAAACCTGGCAATACTGATCAACTACTTTACATTCAGTTCTCCAATCAGCTTGAAGCTGAAAGTAGGCACAGTGTGTGGCCCTCTGTTCAGGCCAGGTGTTTGGAAATGATTTTTCACTTGATGGAAAAAAAATCCTAATTGTTATGAGTTCCCTAAGATACCACATGAAAAAATAAAATAAAAAGGAAATTGAAAAATCAGTTTACAAATTCAAATGCCTTTCTAATTTCATATATGAGTTAGAGAAAAAAGCAAGACAGAGAAAGAGGAAGGCAGTGGAGAGTAGATAGAAAAAAAAAGGACAACTAACCTTTCTTTTTTTGATTAGGGGATAAAATAAAGGCTGAAAAATAAACAGAATCACAACCTATTTTGTAGGGGTGTTTTCTTACATCCTCTGTCCTCCAGAACTCTAGTTTTAACCTAAAAGAAAATATACAATATTACTGACATATTTTACAAGCAAACTTGGTTTTCTGTTTTCCCAGGCCCATGAAGTGATTAGAAGTCACAAAGCAGAAGGGGATGGAGTGCAGGGACAGAGGGAATATTAAAGGCAGATCCATACCCAGAGGGAGATTGTCTTCTGAGGAGCCAGAAAAATCACACTAATGGGTAGGCTCAATGCTTCTAAAACATTACTATTTAGCAGGGGAAAAAAAAAAAAGACATAGACCTCTAAAGAATCTCTAGTACCACTCCCTCATTTTGTAGATTAGGAGACTGAGTTTCAGGCTAGATAAGTAAGTCAGTCAAATGGCAGAGTCAGGACTGGAATGTAGGCTTTTGCCTCCCATTCAAGAATTGAGAGTTTCATGATCATTTCTATTACATTATGATGCTTCACTTCATTAGGGAATGCCTACAATGATGACCCTGTGGATTCAAGAAAGGCTTAATTATTGTCTGGTGCAATCTATATAAGAATGGAGGGGAAAATAGCATACATTTTAGAAAGAATTCCATTAACAATGGCTAAGATAAATAGAGTTTAGCCACTTTTAAGTGGTGTCACTGGTGTAGATGATATGGCTGATGGAAAAAAGATACATTCCACGTCAGTGCCATGTAAATGAACTATCAGTGTTTCATATTGCATTTGGGTTGGCCTAAGGAGTAGGTAGTCACTTAAAGTGCTAAAATCTGAGGGTTATTTGCAAGGTTCAAATATATCTCATCTACCAGTCTATACTTCTACTACTAACATTATCTTCTGAGACTATCTTACTTCTGTATTTATTTTATATTCATGCATACATGCACTCCCACATTGGAAAATAAGCTTAAGGGTGGGTTTTGGTCTCTCTTTCTCTTTTGATATCCCAATTACTTAACAATGCTCACTACTTATTAAGCACTTAATAAATGTTATTGATTGATTTAGAGAGTCACTCCTCTCAATTTGGGATATTTTTTGGTTTTAATGATCCTCACTGTACCTTGCTAATGAAGTAAACTTTTTTTCTTTTTTTTTAAAGCATGCATTTTTCCATCCTATTAGTCAAATCAGTCCAAATATATAGTTTGGACTAAAAATATTTCCAAATGTATCAGAGGATTGATCGGCCCTCCTCTTCCTTTTCTCTGTGTGTGCAGTCATAGCCTCTGAATCTCTGCGCCCCATGCTTTAATCTGTGAGGGTAACTGCAGCTGGCAGATTAGCTGGCTGCCCTTTTTCACAACATGGCAAGCTCATTGAGTTAATGACGCCGGTTTGTTAATTTGATGTTTGGGGCTTTGCAATTCCACGATCCTTATTTAGTTTCGTGCAAGGAAAACTCAAGGACGATTAGCAGTGAGACCGATTTTCCTGGCTAACTTTGGCAACTAACAGATTTAGCCCACCTCAGCTGCAATGCCACATACCCAAATTAGCAGCCATAACTTTTTTGTAAGGGGACATAATAAAAGAATAAAGGGAGGAAGGGAGGAAGGGGTGGGGGGGGAGAGAGAGAGAGAGAGAGAGAGAAACTAGGGTCATGAGAGCTTTGAAAACAAGTCAAATATTGACAATGTGGCCTAGCTTGGTTGTAGAGAGATCAGCAGTGAAATATGTTGTAGAGAAATCAGCAGTGAAATATGTCAACTCTAAGTCCCTTCTGGTAGCACACATTTTATAGCAGAAATGTTAAGTTTGGGGTGAAATAGAAAAGAGAATATGAAGCATTCATTCTTTATAAGGGATATAGAATCATAAAAGCAGGCATGGCCATGTGGACAAACTCATGTCTCTTTGACTCAGAATTTTAGAAGCTTTACTTCTGTGACCAGTTTACTATCCACTAAATATCTAACTCAATCTCCCCTACTTTTATATTATATTATTATTAGTTTTATGACTATAAAAATAGCTGACATTCATTTAGCACTATAAGGCTTACAAAGCACTTTACACATAAGTCATTTCATCCTTAGAAGTGCGATGGTAGGGAAGGAAGATGGAATAAGCATTTTTAAAGTACCTACTATGTGCCAGGCACTGTACTAAATACTTTAAAATATATCTCATTTGATCCTCATGTCATCATTGTAAGAGATGCACTATTATTATTGTCCCAATTTTACAGTTGAGGAAATTGAGGCAAACAGAAATTAAGTGACTAGCCTAGGGTTACACAGCCAGTGAGTATCTAAGGATGGATTTGAAATTGTCTTCCAATCTCCAAGCCTATCACTCGATCTCTTCCCCCTTAGTTATCTCTGCCTCACCGAAGACCCTTTGAAATGAGGTATTATTATCTCCTTTTTTTTCAATTAGGAAACTGAGGCTATGAGGGATTAAATTTGCCCAAAGTCATGTAGTTCATAAGTCTGAGGCAGGTTATCATCATTTCATCTCTGGACACGAGTTTGCTCACCTACATCTTCACTAACTACCTCATATAGTCGTGGTAAGGAAATTTCTTTACAGCCCCTGTCTTTGCATCTCTGCTCTAACCTAAGCTGCTTCTCTCTCAGGTAGTTGTCCTATTGGCACCACAGAGCTCCCCAGTTTATTTCATGAGGAATATGGAAACAGCCAAGGTAGTACTTTGTCTTTTATATTCCCTATTCCCCGAGTCCTCTGTAACCAAATGAAAGAGACAAAATTTGATTCCCAACTAGGACTGGCCACATAGCATGAGTGCACCTCACCATCTGCCTTTCATGTTAAGCCCAAGTACGATTCCTCCCAGGGCAGCCAGCCTCATACTGTTAGCAAGGGAGGTAGTTACCCTGAATTTATAGGCGGTCTGTGGTTGTTGACATCGGCTTTAGTTGGCTAATAAAGTTTTTACTCTCAAGAATTCTGCTTTTTGAGGCCAGCGCTACTTGTTGTTTATGAGTAAGTTGAGGAGGTAGTTTTGAAAAATTTAAAGTGGCTTTTGGGGGTGATAGTCGTTACATCAATGACCTATGTTCACCATCATGAAATCTGTACATGTCTGGCTGTCACTGGTAGTTCACAGGAGTTGTTGCTCCTGTGAACTATGGTTGGTTCTAAACGTCACCTACTTTGCTGCCTTCATCGTCTTCCCTTTCTTCCTTGGTCCTACTGCTATTCCATCAGATGGCACTTTAGCCACTTACCAGCTTTATACATCCTAACCTCATCAAAAACAACCACCTCACATTGATGTATATCAGGGTCATCTAAACATATCTTACTATAACTTGATTTTGGTGCTTCCTGGAAGATGCTAAAAACAGATTGAGGATAATATAGTAGATGGCTCTTAGTAGAATGAAAGAGCTAGCATCTTTTCAGTGTAGCACACAGAGGCAACTACAACCTGGTTAGCCTTGCAAATGAGTACAAAATGTTTTCCAGCCTACGAAAATGCTTTATTACTTACTGTCTCCCCAGGAACTACGAGGCTGTGAAATTAGCATTCCCTACAAAGTACCCAGCATTAATCTTTACTCACCTTGGGTGAGTGAGTGATTGTTTGAGTAATTGTATAGTTTCACTGAGCTACATCATAGTTGTAGGATGCAAGCTACAGATTGCCATCACTTTTCCAGTTGAAAAGTTAAAGAAATGTTGAAAATATAAAGTCACCATACTTTATTGCTTTCACATCAGTTAAAAACAATTTCGTTACAAGTGTCGCTTTTCTATCCATTTCATTTTCAGTCTTTCTGATTTTGCATCAATACTTATTTAAATCTCAGGATAAAGATATCCATGAATCCACGAATCCTTCTATACATTCATCTATTCTGAAATATTTAGTAAATGCCTAGAATATAATAGGTACTGTGAAGGAGATAGAGACATTCTTTTTTCTGTTCTGTTTATTTATTTATTATTTTTTTTACATCAGTACAATTTTTAATAATTGTTTTCTGACAGCTTTTGATTCATGTTCTCTTCCTCCCTTCCCTTCTTCCCCCTCCCCAAATGGCAGTTATTATATAGATTGTACCTGTATTATACTATAATACATATTTCCATGCTCATCATGTTGTGAAGCAAGGCACAGATTGCTTACACTAGAGAAAAATTCATGGAGGAAATAAAGGGAGGAATGGTATGCTTCAATCTGCATTCAGACTTTGTCAGTTCCTTCTATGGAGGTGGACAGTCTTTTGTCATGAGTCCCTTGGAGTTGTCCTGGATCCTTGCATTGTTGATAATAGTTAATTCATTTGCAATTTATCATGTATATTATTGCTGTTATTGTGTACAATATTCTCTTGATTTTGCTCACTTCACTTTGTATCACTTCATCTAGGTCCTTCCAGGTTTGTTTAATGATCATTTTGTTTGTCATTCAGATATAAATGAATTCTAAATGGACACTCTCACCAAGAAACATACAATTTTGGAGGAGAGATAAGACATGTTCACAAAACAAAAAAATATAGTATATAGAAAAAATGTCCTGAATGGTACAGAGAAGAAGGGAAAATCTCTTCTGATTGGAGGTAAGACTTTATGGAGGGAATGGTACTGGAGATGAACCTCATAAGATGGATCAGTCTTTGACAAGTGGCTACATAAGGAAAGTAATTTCCAAATATTTCAGGTAGTGGTAATAGTATGGACTAAAAAGCACATGTTTAGACAATGTAATCCAGTTTGGAAGCAAAGTGGCATATGTAGGAGAATAGTGGATTATAAGTAAAAAAAAGGCAGGCTATGGATATGGCCTTTAATTCCACGTTAAAGTGTTTGTTATTTCTTTGTGAGGAAGTTTCTTAAAGGTCTTAAGCAGAAAAACAGCATAAAACTTGTGGTCTAGGACAATTAATCTGTTAGCTTTGAACAGGATAGATTTAAAGACTCAAGTCAGGGAAAATGGAAGGTTTTGATAAAATACAATTTTGGCCTGAATTAGGGTTGAGGCAGTAATAATGGATGTGAGAGATTGGGCTTGAGCAAAAATGTAGAAGAAAAATTGGCATAATTTTCTGACTGACCTCTTCATCCTCACTTTCCTTTCCAACTTTCTTATTTATACCATCTTCCCTCATTAGAATGTAAGCTCGTGAGAGCAAGGACTATCTTTTTGCTGACATAGTTGTAGTTGTTTGTCCTTTGTTTTCCAAGGAGACCAATGACATTATGAAGGTGATGTCTTGATTAGAGAGTAAGTTGGATTTAAGTGAGGCAGAGTTTCACAAAGTCATCAGTCTTACTTTTTCTTCCAGAGTCATCAAAGTTCTGTGGTAAGACAAAAGCCAAGATGACTGGCAATAGCCCAGGATGCACTGGATCACTTTGGCTCAAAGCACCCCATAGCATCTGCTTCAGCTGCCTTCATGACTGTTAGAATGAATTGTTTTCATTCATCCTTTCTATGGGGTGTGTGTGTGGGGGAGTCTTCACACACTTGAGGCAGACATCTTCTTGTAACTTGTCAAGTGGTCTGAAGTCTGTCAGTTACCTTCAACTTGGTTTATCCAATTTAGTTTTATTGGGGTATGGTCACTACACAGGCTATAGCTTCTTGGAACCACAACTAGTCTGGCATAATAAATGCTTAAATAAAGGTTTGAAAGAGAAAGAGATGTCAATTGGGCTGTTAAATTCTTTCACTTCTTCTAGGTGCAGGCTTAGGAGCAATTTCTCTCCTACCTCTAGGACCAGGGCATGCAAAATGGCCTCAGTGTCAAAGAGGTTTCAAAGAAGCCCTAGTTGCCTGGTTTAAAGCTCTAGGGAACTCTGCTAGGCCTGCAAAACCTCAGGTTCTTGTTAGGTTGAAAAGAGCTATCCTGCTCATGCTAAGGCTTTCTTTTTTAAACTAAATATCACTCTCTATTCCTTTAAGAGATATTATGACTTGAGTCCACTCGCTATCTTGAATGATTTTTTCTGAGCATTTCCCAGCTTGTCATTGCCTTTCCTAAAATATTTCACCAATAAAGGAACACAGTACGTGTTCTAAGGGCAGATCAGAGTAGAAAGAAAATATTACTTCCTTCATTATGGCCATAGGGTTGCTCTTAGTGAACCCTATGAATTTGATAAGCATGCTACCCTACCCCTCCTTGCCTTTCAATACCAAAAATGGCCAGTCTTTATCACAGAAACTGTTGTTTAGTCACATTTATTTTTAGACTTCAGTATAAGGAGGTCCTTTCCAAGTCTATAGTAATTTTTTTGGTGAGTATAATAAATATATGGCAATACAGAGGTGGAAGAACCCTTATCTCATTTCCTATGTGGAGAGACTAAACTGGCAGAAGTCAAAGGGGCCAGGGCCTCTAAAATATACTTCACTTGGCCAAGACAAGTGATGTGGGGTGCTCTGTAAACTAAAGGGTGATAATAATTGTTGTCCTATCATATGCTACTTCATACAGTAAAGTTAAAGAACAGATAATCATAAATGAATAAGCTACTATTTATTAGGCACTGACTTATGCACCAGATACCATACTATGGGGATAGAAAGAAAAGCAAAAAGAGCCATTGCTCTCAAGATGCTCATAGTCTAATGGGGAAAACAATATGCAAACAACCAAGCACAAAGAAGATATATTAGAAAGAGGTGGATTTTCATAAGAACGAATGATGAATCCAAAAGGGGACCTTCATGGTACCCACATAGATGCACTTACCTGTTACCTACATCCTTTGTGTCTTTAATATTCATTCTATGATATCTAGTGGCTCTTGATTAACTTCAGATAGATAGATCTAGAAAACATTTATTAAGTGTCTACTGCATGCATCAGGTATTGTGCTAAGCTATGAAGATAAGAGGACAAGATAATCTATTCTCTAAAGTAATATTCTAATAAGGGAAGAGAGAATTAAAAGGGAAGATGAAAAGGGATGGGGCAGAAAGAGGATATATGTTTGGCAAGGCTACTGAGGAATAGATTGAGCAGTCCAGGAGAGTTTTCAAGAGAGGTGTATAGGCCATGTTTGTACCTAGTAATGGTTGATTGATTCAATCAAGAAATGTTCTTCGCTGACAAAGGTAATTACTTTTAAATGAGGAAAGGATGATTATTGGAGCCTGATCCTTTTACTTATATAAGTGAGAAATTAAGTGATAGTAATAAAAGAACAAAGGAAAAAAGAAGAGGTTACATTTCAAGGATATAAGTAGTCAATGCTGAATGAGTCTGGTAATTATGGCAGAAATATATTATTTTTTTCCTTAAACTCCTTCCTCTCATGGGGAGAAAGGAGAAACAAAAAAAGAAAAAAGAAAAAGAAAGAAAAAGAAAAATACTCAGAGGAGTTACACAGTTAATGGGAGTTGCTTTTTTTTAAAACCTGGAGTCATGGGAAAAGGGTATTATCTCTGAAGTTCTCCACAAATTATCTTACCAACCAGTGGTATACTGGAACCCTCTCAGACTGGCCTCAAATAATATGAATCAGAAATTGATTTACTTGGTCATTTTGTTGACTGTTGATTTAAGAAAGTGATGGAGAAAATGTTGTTATTGTAGATTAAACTTAAAAAGTGTCTCATCCATCCACATATATTTATAGCTACATGTGTGAATATACATATACATACACACATATACTATATCTATATCTACCTATCATCTGTTTATAATAATTAGTTGTTAAACATTGACCAGCACCTCCTTACCTCCTTGTTACCCATCACAATCTCTATCAGTGAATCAAAATACCTTTCTACCACAGTGGGAGCAATAGCAATTGTGTCCCTGATCTCAGTATCTACAGAGGGAAAACATGGTTGAGTATAAGTACTGATTCATGGAGGCAGCTGGGTAGTTCAGTGGATTGAGAGCCATGCCTAGAGATGGGAAGTCCTAGGTTCAAATCTGGCCTCAGACACTTCCTAGCTGTGTGACCCTGGGCAAGTCACTTAGCCCCCATTGCCTACCCTTGCCAAAGGCCAATACACAGTTTTGACTCCAAGATGGAAGGTAAGGGTTTAAAAAAATACTGATTCACAGTTGACCCTCTAATACCCATATGACCTCACAATGAGAACAAATCTCAGATTCTAACTCCTGACTACTCTGATGCTCACTTGTCCTCAGTATATCCTGAGTAAGAGGTAGTTGGTAGCATAGTGGTTACAACAGTGGGTGGGGAGTCAAGAAGATTTGTGTTTAAATCTCTACCCAATGTAGATTATGCTTTTCCTGAAACCTGGAATCTTAGAAAGTTGCCTGGGAAAACTGAAAGATTAGTGATTTGTTCAGGGTCACATATTTAGTATGTGTCTGAGGCAAAACTAGACTTAAACCCAGGATTTCTTTGAGTCTGAGGCCAGTTCTGTATCTGTCATATTATGTAAATTCTCTTGAAACTTACACCTATTCTATCTCTTTTTAAATTTATCTCATCACTTAACCTGTTAAGATTTTTTGAGAACTTGTTTTTTCATCTAACACATTAGTTGTCCTTGATCCCAGTTTCATGTCATCTATATCAACAAATTTATTTGGACATCTACATTTTGATCACTGACAAAAATGCTGAACAAAATAGGGCTGAGGATAGTACCTTATGGTATTCTGCCATCTACCTCTTACCAGGATAACAGTCTTTTAATTAAATCTTTGGTTCTATTCATTTAACCAAACAGAAATCTACTTGGCTGTACATGAATGTATATCCACATTTCTCCATATTTTCCAAGGATATAATGTGTGATTTTGTGAAATACCTCACTTCAATGTTTACTTATCTATTTATCTAGTAAACCTGTGAAAAATAAATTGTTTTAGTTTGGCCAATCTTGTTCCTGGTGAAGACATGCTGACTTTTGCTGAACTTGGCTTTCCTTTCTAAAATGTTTGCAAGGTCACTGGTGTACAGTTTGTGGAACCATCTCCATCCTTTGGAAAACAGGAATGGTTCTGTCATATATTGAGGTGTTCCCTTGACCAGAAGTGAAGAAAGTAGAGTTGGGGGCATGAAAGATATAGAAAAGCTTTTTTTTTTAATCCCAAGAATACGGTATATAGTCAATCCACTGATCTGGAATCTAGTGGGATATACGTTAAAATCTTGGCTTAGCCACTTACTATTTATGTAACCTTTGGTTGTCACTTAACATTTCTGGGTTTCATTTTCCTCAACTACTTAATGGGAAAGATAAAGGAGAACCAAACTTGTTCCTGAAGATCTTTTCTACTCTAAATCCTATACGGAAAATGCTTAATTTATTTTGTTTTTCTTCTGCTGTATTTTAAGTGTTTCCTTAGAGAAGATACTTGGCGCTGTGAGACTGCATTACTTCCTTATCATTCCACGACAAACTACTGAACAGAATGTGTGTTTTCCAAAATTCCACTTTTATTTGCTCTCTAAATTTAAACTGTGGCTTTTGCACTTAAGATATCCAGAGACTCCTCACTTCTGGTATGAAATTCTAAAAATCAATGAACAAACATTTATTGAGGGCTTGCTATATTTCTAGCACGGTACTAGGTGCTTGTTGAACAACTGCAAAAATAGAAGAGTCCCCCATCTTGAAGAGATTGCTGAGTAGTTGGGGAGACAGAACTTGAAACAAATAGAAAATAACTAATCATGAGTCTAGGTTATGATTCTTTTTTATATACAGAGCAGTGAGAAGTAGATTGTTTATTGAAAATATTTTTCAAACTGAGAGTGGTTGGTTCTAGCTTCCAAATTCCCAGAGACACTGTGGCTGGGAGATACATCAGGAGTTGGGAGCTGCAGTGGATTATGGAGGCCAGTTGTCCACATTAATATTGGCACTCATATGATGAGACTCTGGAAGAAGTGTGTGGGGAGAGGGAGGCATTAAGTTGCTTAAGTGATCTCAGATCAGAAATCAGCAGTAGTAGAATCAAACACTCATAGGATCAGTTTGAGGAGTAGCCCTTGCCCTTCCAACCTTTGTGGATTGGTGAGGTCCAGTATTTAAAATAAATAAAATAAAATACCCCCTTAGTCCAGCCTGCTTTGGAGCGGGCAGGAGCTGTCCTTGACCTGCTTAGTACCAAGCCTGCTCTACCTTGGAGATTCAGCTCTTATTTCCAACTCTTGAGGCTCTGATACAGACAGATTCCAAGCTCTGCTTTCTGGCCATTCTGAAGTGCTTTACTGATGCTGGCATTTTCAATCAATCACTCATGTGGATATGCAAATGCAAGTCTGGCTGGAAAAAAATAAAATAAATGACAGAAAATTCTATTCTCTTAGAATGCCTAATTGGAAACTGGAATACTCAGATCATCCTGGGTTGAAAAGGTTTTTTTAAAGCTCCAATTTCTATGCACTTTCATGTTGGCTGTGCCTTTTCTTAAATTTCATTCTTTATTTTAACTTAATTTTTATCATCATCTAGTCCTTAATCTCATGTCCTACGGTATTTTAATCCTAACATGCCTTCATTTTTTCTGTTAATAATCCTAAATATCTCCTTTGAATCTTGTTTTCTTTATCTGTGGGCTTCAATCATTGGTTCTATTTCTTCATCCCTACATATAACTCAAATCTTTTCAGATTTCTGCCCCCACCTCTCCAGTGAAACTATTGAAATGGCTCTCAGAGATAACCGGTGACCTCCAAATTAAATGAACGTTTCTTTCTTCTTATCCTTCTTGACTTGCCTTTTGGATTCAGTCCTGCCTTTGATATTTGCTGCCTCTGTGATCTTGAACAAATCTCTTGATTTCCCCAGGCTTTCATGAGGTAGCTAAGTGATACAGTGGCTAGAGCACTGAATATGAAGTCAGAAAGACCTGAGTTCAAATCTAGCTTCAGACACTTAGTAGCTATAGTAGCCTTAGTTTTCTCAACTGTAATATGGATATAAGAATATAATAGCATCCACCTATTCTGGTTGTTGAGAAGCACAAATGAGATAATTGTACAAAGCACTTAGCTAGCACAGTGTCTGGGAAATAGGAGACATCTATATAAATACATATAATATATAATAATATTTATAATATAATATAATATATATAATACATATAATTATATATAATAGCATATAAATGTCATTTATATGCTATTTCTTCTTTACTGCAGTTTCCTAATCTGTAATGAGGGGTTTGGATTAAATGGGCCCTTCTAGCTCTAGATAGATCTATAATCTCATGATCCCCCTTCCTCCTCGATACTTCCCCTATTCTTTTGGCTTGTATGTCCGTACAGTTTCTCCATCCTCCTTTAGGTTAGCTCCTCCAAAGGCAGTCCGGTGACTCACTGCTCATATAGGTTCACTATACTGGGGCCAGACTTTGTGTGGACACTTGATTGCCTTAATCCTACTGCAACTCAGAACTCCCAAGCTTAAATGATCTATCAATCTCCCTGGTAACAGAGAATAAAGACATGTATGTACTACCCCACTGAACTATTCAAATTCTTGAAAACATTTATCCTGGACCTTCAATGTCTTTTCTTTTTCAGATTAAACATTTTTCAGTTCCTTCACCAGATCCTCATATGGCATGAACTCAAGGCCCTTTTCCCTTCTTGTTCCCTTCCACTGGATGCTCTCCACCTTATCAATGTTCTTCTACAATATGATTCCCAGAACTGAATACAATATTCCAGATTTAATCAGATTTGATCAGATAAGGGTAGAGAAGCACATCACTTCCCAAGTCATATATTTTGACTCTCTAAGATTGAATTAGTTTTCTTGTATTCTATATTCTCTTTTGCCACTCAGATGGACTCCTTTGGACATATCCATTATGCTCTAGGAAATTCTTCATCTGCAAGATTACATAGCCCTGGAACTCATACTTCCCTAGTCCTCTCTGCTGCTGGGGCCATTGTGACTGGAGGCAGAGCAGAGGCTCTTCTAGAACCTCCATTTAGGGCAGGGTCAGCCAACTCTGTTTCATTCCCTTCTGTTGATAAGGCTATACCCTCTTTGGTAGGATGGTTCTCAGAAGGTAGATGTTAAAAGGCACTGCACAAGACACCTTTCTTTTTCGTAGTTTGTTCTTTGCTGTCATAACCATTAAGAACCCATCCTCCTATGCTCCAGTGAGGCATTGGACTAGGACTTCAGTGAAGGGAGAGTGATGATAGTATCGTATAACAACAATAACAATAACAAACAATAAATAAACTTATATATTGCTTTTAACATTTGTAAAATACTTTCTATGCATTATCAGATTCTATTATATTATCTGTGAAATACTCTTAACTGCCAACCCAGCTTACTGCAGATATTAGAGATTTAGTATATCTTTGTTATAAGTATTTGGATTCAGATCATGGATCTACCCTTAATACCTCTCTTACGTTATGGACTTTTGTGAACCAAAACAGATTTTAGTAAAATATTCTCCTGAAAGGGAAGCAAGAGACAAAGGAAAAATTCTCTTTTGTGCTTTCCATTAATAATAGGTGGGATTCACATAACACTTTAAGGTTTGCTAAGTGGTTTACATGGATCCTGTTGTTTAATCCTCACAAGAGTCCTATGAGCTAAGAGCTATTATTATTTCTCCATTTTATTGAGGAGGAAAGTAGGGCTCTGGGGAACTGAGCCTATGGTGGACTAGTAAGCAGCAGTAGCAGGAATTGAATCCAACCAGGTCTTTCCTGACTCCAAAACCAATACGCTCCATAGTCTATCTTATATTATAAATCAGGTAAATGTAGAAAGAATATTTTCCTACACTTCTAGGCTTGGCATTTCATTTATAGAATAAATTTGATGGTATTTATGAATGTAGCACTACTCCTTTCACCAAGGACTGTTTTCTAAAACAAAAAGCACATTAAGATTAGTCCATTTCTCTGCTCCATTTGATGAATGATTGAACTTCAAATGAGAGCTGGATTTCAGTTAATGCCTATTATTCTACCTTCAACTTCTCACTACAGAGCTATTTTAAAATCTTGAAAACCACAAGTTCATATCTAGATCTATATATTTGGGTAGTTTTTCCTCTTTAAATTCCCTTTTCACAAAGTATCTTTCAGGGATTTCAGGGAACACTTCATTTTCCAGTAGACAAAAACATGGAGGAATTGCCTTTAAATCATTCTTTCTCTTCTCAGCTCCATGTTTTCTTACTAAGGGGCAGATATTTACTGTCCCTGAAACATAACTTCCTTTTCCATAAAATAGAAGTCCCCATCTACCTCAGAGGATTCATTTGGGGGGTGAATTTAGAAAATAAATATAATTTTACATATAAAATAGTTCATTTGATGTATTATAAAGCCTATGCTAGGGAAAATAGTGCCCAGTTCCCTCATATCTTCTTCTGATATGGCATGAACCAAAATTGAATCTCATTAAAGGTAGTTGTGGCTGATGAGGAAAGAGGAAAGAATATTTCTCTCCTGTTTGGCATGATGGGCCACTACAATCCTGAAATTCTGTAATTCAAAGAGGACTTCTAAAAGAGAGCCTGTCAGAGAGGCAGTACTACATCTGCTTTGGATGGCACATTAACATGTTACCCAGCTTCTATTACTAGTCCATCACCTTATGTGATGAACTGACCACTGGAGAAAGTAAACATTTAAAAAATAGTCATTTGTACTTTACTTAGCACATCATCCTATGACAAAGCTCTCTCTCTCTCTCTCTCTCTCTCTCTCTCTCTCTCTCTCTCTCTCTCTCTCTCTCTCTCTCTCTCTCCTTTTCTTTAAAAATGAAGGAAATAAGATTTAAACAAGTAAGTAAAAAAAAGGAATCTTAGGGGACAACTGGGTAGCTCAGCGGATTGAGAGCCAGGCCTAAAGATGGGAGATCCTAGGTTCAAATCTGGCCTCAGACACTTCCCAGCTGTGTGACCCTGGGCAAGTCACTTGACCCCCATTGCCTACCCTTACCACTCTTCCACCTATAAGTCAATACACAGAAGTTAAGGGTTTAAAAAAAAACAAAAAAAATGAATCTTGGGAAATGTAGATACAAGATAATATTCCTGTTACTCTAACACCCTCCCCTTCAGACAAAGCTATGACAATTCATTCTTGACTATGAAAGAAAGGAAGGAAGGAAAAAAAGGAAGGAAGAAGGAAAGGGATAAAGAACAGGACATTTGCTTCCTTTCTTTGATCTTGAGAGTTATTTTATCTTCATTTGGTCAGGGCAGAAAAGATATCCATTGCCCAGTTAGATGAATCACTGTAGGTATCCCTGGGGGAATAGCTTAGGAAATGCATTCCAGTCAGGAATATCATTTCACAGGGTTTAGAAGGCAGAGCATGTATCCAAAATGGGTATACTAACAACATAGCACTGTCTGCTACCTAGCAGTTTTTTTTTTAATTTTCTACTTCTTTTCTTCCATAATCATTTCTTGTTGGCTGGGGTCACTGGTTGGTAAGGGCCTGGAATCAGGAGGACTTGAGTTCATATTCTACCTTGAGACATCTACTGGCTGTGTAACCCTGGACAAGTTACTTAACCACTCTGTGACTCAGATTTCTTAACTGTAAAATGAGGGCAATAATAGCATCTACTTCCCACTATTGTTGTGAGGCTCAACTACAGTGGCTGGCACATAGAAAAGCTTAATAATTTTTTCTTACTTCTTTTTATCTATTCAGATGGACCATGAAACTCTACATAGAATTTTTATCTGTGATAGAATAGCAGCATGGGAGAGATCTTCAAGTTCTTCTATCTAAGCCCCTCAAGTTAGAGATGAGGAAGCTGAGGTTCAAAGTGAAGTGATGTGCTTAAAAGTCAGAATTTGAACCTGAAACCTTTGACTTCCAATTCAGTCCCCTTTGTACTATACCATGCTTTCTCTGAACAGATTGTAAACTCATTCATATATTTCATGAAATTTGAATTAGAAGAGGTTTTAGAGAGAATCTATTACAAAGCTATTGTTTCATCTCTATAATAACTGGAGGAATGACTTTCCCCAAATCACAAAGATAGTAATTTAGAGATGCGGAATTTGAAAGCAGATTCTCTAACTGAAATCAACATTCTTTCAATCATATGGGGACATTTCTCTTGGTGCATCTAGGCATCTAGCAAGAAAATGAAGAGTTATTAAAAATTCTTATTGATATGATGCTCTAGTTATTATACTGGAATGTAAACTGTCAGAGTAGGAACTTTTGTCTTTGTATTTTCGGTAATTGGTGCATTATAGGTGCATCTTTATGAATTGATTTATAACTCTCCTTTTCTTGTCAGTTACTCAGTCAATTATTATTTGCTATTACAGCCATTTACTGTGCTAGTCCCTGACCTCAAGTTGCTTACAATTTAATGGGGGAGCGGTAACTTGCAAGCAACTATGTACTGTACAAACAAAATATTTGTAGAGTAAATTGAAGATTTTTAACAGAGGGAGGCTACTAGAATTAAGAGGGATAAGAAAAGACTTCCTATAGAAGATTTGATTTTAGCTAGGATTTAAAGGGAAATCAGAGAAGCCAGGAGGTACAGAGCATTCCAAGCATGGAAGACAGCCAGTGAAAATGCTCAGAGTTGGAAAAGGAGTGTATTTTTGTGAGTAACAGCAAGGCGACTAGTGCCATTGGCTTGCAGAAGCTGTGTGTGTGTGTGTGTGTGTGTGTGTGTGTGTGTGTGTGTGTGTGTGTGTGTGTATGGGGGTGGGAGATTGTATATAATCTATATGCAGATTGGAAAGGTGAGAGTGGGCTTTGAATGCTAAATCAAGGATTTTCTTTTTGTTCCTGGAGATGATAGGAAGCTACTGGAGCTTATTGAGTAGGACCATGATTTGGTCAGATCTGTACTTTAGAAAGATCACTTTGAGAGGAGAATGGATTGAAGTGCAGAGAAATGTGTTAAGAAGACCAATCAGCAGTCTATTGCAATAGTCAGGGCATGACATGATGATGGTTTGAACTAAGGTCTAAACTCTCCAAGGGAGAGAAGGGAACATGTATGAGAGATGTTATAAAAGTAAAATCGACATCCTTGGCAACAAATTAGAAGTACAGAGACAATGAAGATTCAAGCATGTCTCCAAGGTTGTGAACCTGGGTAGATAGGAAGATGGTGAGTTCTTTACAATTATAGGTAATTTAGGAACAGGGAAGAATTTATGGGGGAAGATGATTAGTTCAGTTTGAGACATGTTGAGTTTAACATATCTTTGAAACATTTAATTTAAGAAATGCAATAGACAATTGGAGATGTGAGACTGGAGGCCAACAGGAAGATTGGGGCTGAATTTATAAATTTGAGAATCATCTCAAAATACAGATGATAACTGGATCAATGGAAGCTGATGAGATCACTAGGTGAAATAGTATAAAGGGAGAAGAAAGCAGAGTCCAGGGTAGATGTTAGTTGTTATGAGCCAGATGAAGATTTAGCAAAAGAGGCAGAGGAGGAGTAGTCAGACAGGTAGAAGAGGAACCAAAAATACAATGATAATCCTTTAACTTTGATTTTCTAATGTTTCCTTTCATTTTTTCTTCCTTTCCCTCTAAAGAAAAAGAATGGTCTAAGGTCCTGAATAAAACTTTCTTAGAGATGTGACAAATTTTGCAATATAGGCTTTCTTAAGTAGTAATCTAAATATAATGCAATCAGAAAATGTATCAAGGATATGCAAAATCTTATATCCCTTCCATTTAAATTTAATTATTTTGTATGCTCAAGATAAATATATATTTAGAATAAAACTCCTAAATCATTCTGGAGGGTATCACATTTATCTTCCATATAATGTTTTTTGGGTGACTGAATAGCAATGGCAATGATAGATAGCCACTCAAAATTAGGTCAATAGTTCAAATGCAGTTCAGTTTGGCAGTGACTAAAAGTCCTTATGATCGGATGATTTGTTCAGTGACCTGGATGAAATGAATTGGTCTATTTGCTAGTGAATAGCTGTCCATGTCACCAGACCACCACTGTAACTGGTACTAATTGCCTCCCTGGTTGATAACTTCAGAAAAAGGGCTAAAGGGGATGTAAGGAAGTATGAGGAAATACACTGTCTCCTCACACCATCGCTCATTTACTGAACTCATTGGGCTAGGTCATTCTACCCGCCAAGAAGCGTGGAGGAATGCATCCATTGTGGCAGCCTGAGTTACACTGTGCCTGTCTTCAATGACATGTCTTCAATCCTCTTGATTGTCCTTCTGACCAAATCTTTATACATGCCAAATTTAGTTGATCACCTTTACCTCTAGAGAAAAAAAAGTATGTTACAGAATAATTAGATGAAAAGACCCTTTTGAAAAATGTCTAAGGATTCGCCTCACGTAACAACAGGTTTGAAAGACTAATGGAGTTACATCCTTCAGGTTCCTTATCATTAAATTCAACTCAGAAAATATTTATAAAATATCTGCTTTGTGCAACTTACTAGGCTAGTTTTAGATTAGAATTAAATTGCATTTGTGTTACTAATCATAAATTTGCATTTTGAATACTCTTTGTTGACTTTCTAAATCACATGTGTTCCTTTTCACAAAGGTTTATTGGATTTCCAAGATCATTAGGGTAGTTATTGGTATGTAGAGAGGTGGTATATCATTATCACTCCTGTTTGGCACATAGGGCTATATCAGAATACTCAGTAAGGGTTGATCTATAATGTTCTTCCTACACAAATCTATAGATTGATCCCCAGTATATAAAATGCTGCCAGGTCATCCTATATTGACCAATATTTTTTCATGGCTTCCAAATAATCTTTAGTATCCTAATCATTAAATGTCACCACTGGGCTATAGATCCTAGCTGAAAGCATGGTGATCTCTTAGTATTTCTTAGCCTAAGGTGTTTGTCTTGATGACACTATAGTCTACTTCTAGATCTATTTAGTGGGCATCTCTTCTAATTTGTGATATTTTCATGGGTAACAATACTTAGAATACTCTGAGCTCTTGGATGATTTACTGATGACATTAACCAAGTCCCTATCTAAGAATCTGAAACTGGGAAGTAATTTTCCCTTGGCTAGAGGAGAGAAGAATCAGTTAAAATCTAGAAATAGTATTTGGGCATCCAGAGAAAATACATTTCAGGCTGCAAGAACCCTCTTTTCTTTCCTTGCTTTTGCCCTATCACAGACTTGCATTCCCTTTGGACCTCAGAGTCCCCTGTTACAAAATACTTAATACATAGAGAGCCATGGAAAGTTTTCCAATTACCAGTTGGGATCACTTAATTTTTCTATTTCTCAGAAAATACAACTTCTCCTAACCTATTCAAGTTCTTAGAATATAGACAAATAGTTTGGAGATATTGCAGATTTGATTCCATACTATTGCAATTAAGCAAATATTGCAATGAGTCATATGATTTTTTTGGTTTTCCATTGTATATAAAAGTCATATTTACACTATATTGGAGTTTATTGCATGAGCAATATAATCCTATAAGTAACAATATATGTTAATTTAAAACATTTATTGCTGAAGCCTTCAGAGAATCATAATCTTTTGGTTTGCAGAAGATATTACTTTGATGATGATAGTTGCTTGATTGATCAAGGTTGTATTTGCTGAAGATTTCGTCATCTGTGGCAATTTTCTTAAAATAAGACAACAATGAAATTAGTCATTAATTGCCTTAATTTAAATATTATTGTGTCTCAGCATATAGGAAAACCCAAGGAAAAGGAGATAAATGGGGGAATGCCAGTTCATGGAGCAGTTAGAACACCTCTGACATTTATTATTAAGTTCACTATTCTATGGGTGAGGTTTGTGCCTCTTTTCAAAATTACATTAGTATCGGGGGCAGCTGGGTAGCTCAGTGGATTGAGAGTCAGGCCCTAGAGACTGGAGGTCCTAGGTTCAAATCCTGCCTCAGGCACTTCCCAGCTGTGTGACCCTGGGCAAGTCACTTGACCCCCATTGCCCATGCTTACCACTCTTCCACCTATGAGCCAATACACAGAAGTTGAGTTTAAAAATTACATTAGTATCACTAAAGATCATTGATAACAGCTCTCCATGAAATATATAATAATAATAATGAAAAATCTTGAAATATTGTGAGAATTACCAAAATGTGCCCAATGTAAGCTCATGCTGTTGGAAAATGGCACTCATAAACTTGTTGATGCACCATGAACCTTCAATTTAAAAAAAAAAAACAACAATATCTTCAAGGTGTAATAAAATGAAGTGCAATAAAATGAGGTATGCCTAGAGTATTAAAAGTCTCTCTTATGGTTTTTTAAAGCAAGGAATTAGTTTATAGGCTATAAGAGTTAGATATAATTCTAGTCCCCTCTCAAAAAATGTTTGTGTTTAAAACATATTCTCAAAGTGCATATATTTCAGGAGAAATAAGGTAGTTTTTTTAATATCATGGTGAGATATAATGGTAGTTGATATCGTGTTTTCACTGTGGTAGCAAAAAAAACCCCATTTCACAATGATTTATTTGTCATTATAAAATGGTAGCTTAAAACCTCATGAAGTGGTCATTTTATTTAAAGTTGTTCTTCATATTTCTATTGACCATATTTTATATCATCATAATTTTAATAATATGATTTCAAAGCATGTTGTAGTGGATAGAGGACGAGTCTTGGAGTCAATAAGACAGGTTTAAATTTGGCCTCTGACACCAGCTAGGTAATGATAAGTAATTTGGTTAATCTCTTACTGTCCCAAACAATTTATAAAGACCATAAATTACAAATGAGTTGATTATCTGCTTTGGGATAGAAATTTTCAACTAGGAATTTCCTATCCCTCTATGAAATTACAGATATGGACCCCAAATAATATTTCATAACTTTAAAAAGCCTTTTTCTAATTTCTTGTTATCTTCAAACTCTAACTTAGTGGATATATACATAAGATATTTTACCCTGTGAGAAGACCTAAGGTTTGATGTTTTTGATGTCACTTTGATTACCAGATTGAATATTAGTTTTGTTTATTTCACAACATAGACTTGTCATTTCTTTTATGTGGCACTATTGATCATGCCAAGGAAAATCTCAAGAAAAAATATTAATGTGAAGGAGGAGAGTGTGATTTTACTAATGGTATATTATAAATACTAGGCAGAGGATTTGGAAAGACTGAATCTTATAGAATACCACTTTCATCATAAGAATTTTTTCAAGATTTTCTACTACTCCTATTCTTGCTTACCATATAAAATCCAAAACCTTCTGCATCACTTTAAAGGTCCTCCAAATTTGGTCCCATCTTCTTGTTTCTCAAAGAAGTTAAGAAACGTAGTGAGTATTTGCTACTTGATGGCCTGACAAAAAGAGACCCAAGAAATATTTCATAAGTTGGCTATCTTCTTCTCCATTACAATGTGAAATATTTTAGAACAATAGTCATTTATAACCATCTGTTGTGTGTAGAGAGCACTGTGGTAGATAAGGAGAAGATACAAAATATCTAAGGTGTAAGACTGAAGCTACAGAAAGGTTATAGTCCTTTTGGAGGATAAGGCACCAATGCAGTAGGTATTTAGTGAATTAGAAAGTTATAATTCAATTTCCTTAAATAAACATTCATTATATTCCTACTATGTGGAAGTCACTGTATTAGGTGCTAGGGGTACAAATATAAAACAACATTCACTTTTAAGGAAGATTAATTGCTAAGTAAGGTATGTGGGTTGCCAAAAAGAGAAATTAGGGAAGACTTCTTGGAGGACAAAGCATTTAATTAGGTTTTACCTTAAAGCATAGGTAAGAATTTTTTTAATGATTTTTTTTTCAATGATCAAGCATCTATCTTTTTTCTCGCTTACCTTCCTCAAACTACTAGAAAAAGAAACAAAATAAATCTTGTGGAAAATATGCATAATCAAGTCAAAACAAATTCCCATATTGGCCATGTCCCAAAATTTGTCAAATTCTGCATACTTTAGTTCATCATCTCTCTGGCAGGAGGTAGGTAGCACTGCACTATAGGTAATAGGTAGAAATTTAACAAATAAGGAGACGGAGACATTTTAGGTATAGGAAAGAGGCCAAGGAAACTATAAGTGTGATAGCAAAGTGTGCTACAATTTGGATGCATGCTGCAGGGCAATGAAGGAAACAATATCAGCTAATTCTGTGAACACAGAGTATCATTATTCTGTAGAAACTTTTAAAAGCCAGGTTGAAGAATAAGAAGGATGTTTGATCAGAAAAGGGACATGCACAAGAAAGGGTATTCTGCAGTGTTATGAAGAATGGACTGGATGAGAGAACAGCTACATAATGGGCCAGCCTGTTAGGAGGGCATGACATTAGTTTAGGGAGATGGTAAAGGAGGGTCTATAGTTGGGTAGGGACCTTAAGAGTAGAAAGGAGGAGATACTGTAAGAGAAATAGCAAGGAAACTGCAGGAAAAGGGAACTACTTGGATATGATGTGAAGGGTCAGAGACAATCAAAGATTATGAAGATTATATAGTATAATGTAATACTTATATATTAATATATTCTCATAATTATGAATTATGTGATCAAAAGCATGTGAAAGCAGGTAAAAGGTGTTGACAGTGATGAAAAGAGTGAAACCTAAAGGAGTAAAGTCCGATTTGGGGAAAAAACTTGGATTCAGTTTTTACCATGTTTATCTGGAGAGTTTGGTAGAACATCCATCAGATGTCAGACCAATATCCTGGGATCAAATTCTGTCATTCTAAAACATGGCAATTATATAGTGGAAGACTATATGTAGTAAATCTGTAAGATTATTTGGAATTTGATATATTTGGATCAATAAAGTACTGATTCTATGAACCATTCCTTAAGACACAGAAATTACCTTGTTTTTCATAATTCTTTGATACAGGATTGATCTATGATGGAATTATATGAGTAGCAAAATAGGACAAAGAAGGCATGGAAAAGATGAGTTTGAAATTGGTGATATTATTGATGCTTCTCAAAAGTTCCAAAAATGAAAAGAAAAAAGGCAAAACATGGCCAAAGGAAAAAAGAGCCCTTTGGAGAAACAGAACAGAGTCATTTGAAGGAATATTTTAGACCAGAATTTTAATTTTATACACGGGCAAAAAATATCCACACTGAAATAATTAACACTTTGGAGATGAGTCCAAGAGATATATTTGTGGTAATTCAGATGCCAAGCATGGAGGCTCTTGATGTCAGCTTTAGAAGTGGGGCAACTTTTTTTTAGATCAAAATTAAGAAAGAAAGACATAAGTTTTGGAATGTCTTTGAGGTGATATTACCAAGTAAACTCCATAATATGTTTTTGGCTGACAAATGAAATGCCAATGGAATGATATATTATTGGTTGATGAATGATATGGTAGGAGGATTACGTTATGTAGAAAAACAATGGAATAGCATATTACAGAATTATTTGAATCTGGGGTGAAGAAATACTAGTACAAAGAAGTGAATGACAAACAGAGGTTTACCTAAATCTTGGTATCAAACAGCTTTGTGCTGACAGTACTAACAACTTGGTTCAAAACAGAAAATATTTAAGCAAAGGACAGAAAATGTTTTAGTATTTTAGGTGATGCAAATAGTCAGAGACAATATAGAGCTTATACTCTGTGTAAGGTATATAATGAAGGTGGTCATGTTCATGTTACAGCTAAAGACTGAACAGATGCTTATGGCAAAAAAAAACAGGAAAGAATAATCATCATACTCACAAATTAAGGATATGTTTCTAAGTCTATTATCAAAGACAGAAAAGGTCATTTATCAGTTTATGTAAGATTTTGTCCAGCATTTACCACAGTATCTAGGGCTTAGCACAGTGCGGGACACACAGTAAACCAAGACAGGTGGCTCTGATTAGTTTCCTTTTTTTCCGTAATTTTCTTTCCCTGTATTTCATTAGTTACTTCCTAAAATGACATAGTACTAAAATAATATTTTAACACATCTCATTTTTAACCAGTTTGTAAAGTGAATACCTCTGTCTCTATCACCTATGTGCCTTAAAATATTTCCTTTTCCTGCCTGGCATGCATCACACATATTTCTTCTAAAAGGGGAGAAAATAACTCTTTAAAGGTAGTAATCTTCAATTAAAAAAGCAAAACAAACCCACAATTGATCAAAATAAATGTTTTCTTTCCTCTTTCTCATATGACTGCCCATAGTGTTAGGGAGATGAGAAATAACAAACAAACATTTATCAACACTTAGGAAATCTACTATCCTTGCAATTTTCCATAGGCTAAAAACAATTTATAAAAGCCAA
This sequence comes from Gracilinanus agilis, assembly GCF_016433145.1. NCBI lineage: Eukaryota > Metazoa > Chordata > Mammalia > Didelphimorphia > Didelphidae > Gracilinanus > Gracilinanus agilis. The sequence goes on along the minus strand of NC_058130.1, from coordinate 470,579,699 downwards.
AACCAAAATAGCAAGACCCAAAACAAAACCAATTTTTACTCCATGGACAAAAGCAAACAAACATTTTCTGGTTCCTTTTACCTTTTTTGGGGGGGTAGAACTTGAGATTTAATAGGTTTGGGGAAGTTTTCATGAGAAATCACCTTCTGTCAATGGAGTTCAGAGCCTGCTCTGCAATTTTTAATCTCAGAAAGCTGATTTAGACACTGAGAAGTTGTGACTTACCCTGAGTCATAGTCAGTACACACTATTGGTGAGACTTGAACCAAGGTCTTTCAATTTCTTTCTGAGGTCAACTATTCACTGCTTCCTTTTTCTTTTTCACTTTTACAATATGTTAGGATTACTTAAAATAAATGTGCTGAGGACTTTATGATGAGAGGAAGTACTGTGTATGAGGAGTGGGATATGTTTAGAGTTTCTGTTTGGTTTATAGGGAGTAAGGATGCTGCTGCTGGTGATGATAAACCATAGAGTTGTTCATATAATAGAAATAAACAGGGTCTTTACTTTTTTTTCCCCACTAGAAGTAGTGCTGATATTGACTACAAGGAGGTAAGCTTTTCCATGCCCTATAAATGTAAGCAGAGAAGAAAAAGTCTATGTAGAATTTTTCCCATTTTAATTTTGATATAGAAAGATGATATAACAATGTGAGTCTCTCTGACTTTTGAAATTACAATGTGGACAATAATATCTAGTATCATCAGTGATTAATAAATTAGTAGATTATGTCTATGTTCACATTTCCCCCCTTGATTTAGTGGTTATTTTGTTTATTTGTTTCATAGCTGGTAGTTGCTGTGCTTTCATGGATTCAATATATAAAATGAAGTTTTTGAATTTGTAAGTGTGGCAAATTGCATTTTTTTAATTTCCAGGGTTAGTTGTTTGATGTTATTTTGCTGGCATTCTTTTTTGTACTAGTATATTGTTAAATATTTAATTCAAAAGTCTCAAAACAGTTATACTCTACTAAATCTTGAATCTGAGATGGACATTGGTTGCCACATTCATAATATCCATCTTATGCCCACAGACAAGAATATACAACCCCTTCTTTTCTTCTTCTCCATCTGTATGTGTATATATGCACTTATATATGTATATGTAATATAGATATTAAAGAGAATGTATGATTTCTCTGAATAAAGAGAACTTCAAAAGATAAAGACACAAAGAAGGAAGAAATAATGTATTCAAGATGTACAAGGGTAAACTGGGAAATATAGTTTGCTCAAAATTGGAAGTGAGGTGGCACAGTTGATAGAGTGCCAGACCTAGACTTAAGAAAAGCTGAGTTCAAATCTAGCCTTAGACTCATACTAACTGTGTCACCCTGGCCAAGTCACTTAACCCTTTTTGCCTCCACTCCTCCTTTATAAAATGAGTTGGAGGAGGAAATGGCAAACTGTTCCAATTTCTTTCCAAAAAAAACTCAAAATGAGATGACAAAAAATTGGACATGACTAAAATGACAGAACGATGACTGTATAAATAAAAAGTTTCAGGATGTCAGGGATAAAAAACCTTTTATGGTTGGAGATAGAAATAGAAAAGAAAAGAACACTAAAAGATTGGAAGCCTACACCCTTTCCGGTGCAGTTAGCACAAGGTTTCTTATAATAATCAGGGGTCTAGTGGGAAGTTATATTTACAAGTCATATAATTTATAGCTAGAAGCAACCTTAGATATCATCTAGATCACCTCTTCTCTCATTTTCAGATGAGGAAACCGAGGCCTAGAGAAGTGAAATAATGTACCAAAGGTCACATGTTTAGAAAGTGTCAAGACTGATATTCAAACTTCAGTCTTCTGATTCTCAAATCACTGCCTTTTCTACTCTGCCATGCTGGCTGGAACAGTGAAAAAGACTGTTGGAGTTATCTAGGATCAATGTTATCAATTTTTGGATCTTCCAAAAATAAGGGATTATGGGGCAGCTACTATCATGAATATTTTTGAAATAAGTTCAACATGTCCAGAATTAGACATTAAAAGGACAGATTATGTAATGGAGCCCAAAATATGAAAAAAAAAAGTTCCCATGAAGGAAAGTGGGAAGCAAAAGGAATGAAGGAAGAGTGAGGAATAAAATATCTATGACTATGCTAAATGTTTTGTCTTCTGACTTGTGATTTCATTGGTAGAGGGATTCACCTGTGGACATTCCTTTTATTGAGGCAGATGGGCGATTCTTCCATAATTTATAGGTTTAGAGAGTTGCTTGAGGGTACTGAGAGGATTAGTGACATATGTTGGGTCATTCAACCTCAAAGTCAGAGATAGGACTTGAAACCATATCTTCCTGACTTCAAGATTAGTCATCTCTCTTTTATACCACATGCCATCTGTTGCATGTGCAAAAATTACTAGAATCTGAGTTAAAGGAAAATGGCAAATGGATTAGTCATGGAGAAAGGAACCAATCAATTGGGGTAAATACAATAACATTTTAAAGAATCCCATATTAAGTATCACCTCAGGAAAAAGAAATCTATAAAAAGCTAAGAGATAAATGCAAACTTCTCTCAAGTGTTTCATCTCAACTGAGCCATGGTTGGAAAGTTTTGACACTTAATTGCATTTTATGGGATTTTTTTGATTAGATAATTTAAAATTTTCTTCCATCTGAATGGCACTAAACAAATTACACACACACACATTTACTCACACACACACTCAGCCAAAACACAAAGCTAAACACAAACCACAAAGTTAAATTTGAAAGTCACTAATAGAAGTAAAGGGAGGATCTTTAAAGCAATGAGCTGAATCAGCATTTGTTCAAAGAATGCTCCTGTCAGGCTTTTCCCCAGTATTTTGCACAGGGTTATCAGGTTTGAGATGAATGCTGGCATATCCCTAACTGTATTTGCCAATAGCTGAGGTAAAAAAAAAGATTGTTCAAAACTTTGGCATAAGAAAAAAGTTATAGTCAAAATCTGATGTTTTGAGGAGGATAAATATTTGTTCAATCAAATGGAATTCATAAGGAAACTACTAATTGTATGAGTAATAATGATCATTCTCTTGATAGCATGGTATCCTAATCACATTTTCCTATTTTCCTCTAAGCTCCAGTTACAATCAGAACTTTGGACCACTGGGTTTACTTCACATATTTACTTATTTTTTAAAATTTCCTTCATCTTCTCATGTGGGAAGCTCCTTATTAACAGACAGCTAAGTGAGGATGACAGGAAATGAGAGTAGCAACATGCTTCATTCATTCATCTTGGACTATAATTCCAAGGCCTTTGGATTCCATTGACATAGGGAATGTATTCAAAAGTTTCCTGCTTGGTGATCACTCTTTTTCTCTTTTTGTGTCTCCTATGTGAACTTTGCTCCAGACAAATTAGCCCTGGGCACAGAATAGTTATGAGATTCCAAGAAAGATGCATAATACAGGAAAAGGGAGTTTTCATTCTTCTCTACTTATCCCATTTAGGTCCCTATTTTTAGCAAAACATTAGTCATTTTAAAAAATGTTTAATCCCTCATAAGAATATTCCTACTCTACATTTTTCCAGAGAGGATTGTAGTTTCTTCTGATTTTCTTCCAAATCTCCATATTTCTAACTTCCAAGTGCTGGTTAATATATTTTTTTGAAAGATACTAAAAAAGAATTTATAGATAGCAATACATTTAGTGAGGAGCAAAAAGTTTGATTCGGACTTGTTCATTGAAGCAGATATCCAGGAATTTTAGGAAATTTACTTTACATAGTTTATGAACTGACAACCAAAATATGAGCTTAAATTTGCTGTTACTTTAAAATTAGCAGGAAAATTTGAGGGGAAAACAAGAATACATAATTGACTTAATTCTGCCATCAATGTACAATATCTTCACTTCGTGTAAAGACCTTTTCAACACATAGATTTTTTGAGAGTATCATAAGTGATTTCTTTGCCTCCCTCTGCTTTAATCACCTTCTTTCTTTACTTAATCCTTAACAATATTTCAAGATTAATTTTTCTAAATGCAATTTTCATCATGTCACACCCTGCTCAAAAATATTTGGTGGATCCCCCTTGAAAGGAAGGAACCTTGTCTACTTTTCTTTTTGTTCTTTACAGTCAGTGGAGTGAAAAAAAAAAGTTTTACTTAATTGATTTTCTATTTTTTCCATTTTATGTTGCTGTGAGGGGCAGGTGGTCAGGAACATACACATACACATGTGTACATACACAAATGCACACAGAAAATGGTTTCTTAGAACCCCAGTGAAAAGTGAACAAATTATATGAATTTCTCAGTTGAAGATTGGTGTAAGAATATGACAAGGATTTTTAATATAGTGGGAAAGTCATGAACCCAGTAATGAGAGAGATCCAAGCTTGAATATAAGATCTGTCACTGACTAGCTCTGTGACCATAAGCAAGTCCCTTTCATTTACTCATACAATTAGGACTCCTAGACCCCTTGAAGCTCTAATCATAAAATAATGGAATTCTACTGCCCTTATGAAGAAAAGGTCAGATGATACTTCATCCAGTGGACCTGGTTGCTACTTTTCCAGCCGAGCTCTTGAAATATCCTCTTCCTTGGGCTATCTTTATCCAGGCAAAGTAACTGAAAACCAAATATAGTAATTCATGTAATTCATGCTTGAGCCCCCTGATAGTTTGGAGAAGAAAACAGGTTTCTTTTTTTCATTGTTTTTTACTTAAAACATTATTCAAATTTGTTTTGGGATATCTAGAATGATTATGTATTCTTCAATTCATGGATAATTATTAAGGCACCCATTTCATTTATCTGTATAGACATAAGGGAAGAAGCACAAAACTGTCTCAGGTATTTCTTTAATTGGTTATATTCTTAATTATGAATATTTCAGCACAAATAATTTTTAAGTATTATTTTATAAGCTTACTGATAGAGTGAAGGTCAGAGAGGCACATTCTTGGATCATTATGGAAATTAAAAAACCAGTAAGAGGAAGGTAATGTTTTGGCTTTTGCCTGTCTTTTCCTATATGAGACTTGCTATGAGGCAGAACAATCAGTCAAGTGGACCTCACAGATATACTGAGAGATCTGGAAGTGTCATGAATGAAAACAGAGGCAGAGAGAAGGCAACTGAGAGACATGGGACTAGGGGGACAAGGAAGAAAAAGAAAAATAATGTTATAAAAAGGTTTAGGAATGAATGAATAAATCATAGCAACTACATATTTATTGGGAGATTTGTGAGAAAAGATCACAAAAGGTCTTGTGATAACTTATGCAAACCTACAGACACCATAAATAGTATTGCCTTTAAGAAAATGAAAGTGACAGACTCTTCTTTCTGTCTAGGGTGTGCCAATCTTTCCTAGTCTTTCTTTTCTTGTGAAAATGACAGATTCTCTTGGGGCTTGTGGTTTTTTGCCAGTGCTGTTTCTTAGGATCCCTTTTGGGGACTGGTGAGCTTCAGACTGCATGTTCACCAAGAGTCTGTGTCTCTGGGGAAGAGGTTTGCTGTGGTTTTACATTTCAGAAATATTTAAGTGTTATTCTTCATGATACAATGCCCTGCCTTGGTGTCAACTTCTGAGCTCTGCCACTCTATCTTCTGTCAAACAATGTTCCAAAAAGTCATACATCTGCAAATTTAAATTCAAGGAAACCTATACAACATCGTTAAATTAAGTAATAATTGAAGTGGATACTCGCTGCTTCAGCACAAAGGGGTTTATTTGGGCATATTTTTAGTGCTGGGGATACCATACTGATACAATAATATGAAATCACTAGAAAAAATAAGCAGTGTTGTAGAGGATGTAAGAAGGAGACAAGAACAAAGGACTGTTCTCCAATCAAATGCAAATGCAAATGACCCTAAAGATTCTGAAAACAGTCTTTCTCCTGACAATGAACATTTTCATGCAGTGAAATCCATTTTTGAGACTCATTAGCAAATGCTGTGATCTTGCTTATTTTCTATAGCAGCGTCTGGTTATTTCAAATTGATTAGGAAACCTCTGATGTGGGAGAGCGAATCACCAAAGTACTCCAGGTATTTCTGTAATTGGTTATCATGCTTAATTACAAATGTTTCAACACAACCAATTTATTTTGAACTTGATTCCTTGGCCTTTCTGTTACTGCTCCTTCAGTGAGCTGTATTACACAAGCAAAGAAGTGAAAGAGGAAAGAAGGAGAGGGGCAAAGAGAATTGAGAGAGTGAGAATGAAAGAGAGAGAGAGAGAGAGAGAAAGAATAGAGTAACAGATGAAAGACAGAGAAAAGTGACAGAGGCAGAGACAAAATGAATGAGACAGGTGAGAGAGAAAATCAGAGGGAGATCTATAGAGAGGATAAATTTTATTTTATGTACATTTTTAGATAATATATAATGTTTATATATTGATTTATTCAATACATACTCTTAATAGAGATTTTTGAAATGATGGAAGTAGATAAAATATGTTTATACTTTTCAGTGGGTGGTAAATTAGTGTGAACTGTTATCAATCTCCTATTCATCTAATATCTCTATATATCTCTGGTAGTTTAGCTCTTTCATCAGTATTATGTCAAGAGTGCTGCCTAACCTTTGTGTATTCAACCTACTCTTTCCTATAGTCTTCAAAAACAGAATAAAATAAAAAGTGGTTCCAAAACCTCTATTCATAATCAGGAAGTGAGAAAGGTACTTGTGCAGGCAAAGCGGTGATTGAGATTCCTGTTATCTCCTCCTCCGGGGCAGTTCATCCATAGCCCAAAGAGCATTATAGAGTGACAGTATCCAAAAAATACCTATTAGGGAGGCACTGACTTCATATTTCACCACCCTAAATATTGTTTATTTGTTTTTAATAATGTTTCCTGCAAATTAATAGCAAAAAGAGATGGGAGGAAATGTTTAATTTCACATGATTAGATGAGTTGAAAGACATGTTCTTCCTCCTTTACCTATCTGGAGGCCATAATACCATAAGGAGGTTATTGTGTTTTTGACATATTGGTTATCTATTGTCTGATATCTCTGATAATAGTTTTGACTCCTGACACATAATTAAAAGGATTCTTTTTGACTCAGTTAGAAATTCTAAGATTAAACTATAAGCATTGTGTTGTGTTGAAGTAATTACCCAATGAGATGATTTTTAAAAATGCATCATTAAAGAAAAGTCTCTGTGTGTGTATGTGTGTTTGTCAAAAATATCTAGATTAAATATCTTGTGATCAGGTTTATTAGATACCTGGTGAGAGTCAGAAATTCCTGAGGTCATTTACTCCAACCTTTTCATAGTTAGATGATTGCCCAAATTACACAGCCAGCTAGTAGGATAACCAAGATTAGATTCCCAAATTTTGATTATTCCCAATAAGTATTCCCTGCTCAACATTGTTAATTAGCTCGGTGAAAATGTTGTTAGGAGAAACAACATTATAGGGGATTGTTAGTCCCATAGGAATAGGGTTATAAATGTGATAATATTCCAATGAGGCTTTGTAATATTACAGACCTTGACTCTAAAGAATCCATGTTTTCTGAAATTATGTCTACCTGGGCAGTAAAACAAACTATTTTTTTTGCTATAGACCAAATGATGAATATTCTTTTTTTGAAATGAGAGATTTTCTGTTCCTATTAGGTTGTTTTATATTATTTTTGTTGTGAATACAAACAGTGGTTCCTGAAATTATAGTGGCTTCTTCCATTTTTTTTTTAAACAGTACTCACAGCCTGATGAAAACTTCTATGCTTTCTTTTAATGCAAAAGTAAATTCATAAAATGCTTTCTTTCAGCAAAGCTATCAGTTTAGTCATCTGAAGTATTCACTCTTAGCACTTCAGATAAACCCTGGAAATCATAATCAAGGGTGGGAATTAATCTAGGGAAAATAACCATAAGAAACATGCACATAAATGTGAAAGAAAAATATTCCAAATGGAGATTTTACAGTCACTGAGGAAAAAGCTTTTCTACCATATTAGTGCCGCCAAAAGAATTCAGAACTCAAAGTTTGAAATGACAGTAAAGCAGATTGAAAGCAGTTCTTTTCTCAGAAAGATCTTACTCTTTTTTCCTTCTTTATTCAGTACCCTCCCATTAAGCAAGCTTATATGCAGAGAGAAGAGAACAGATCTAATTATGCAGAGCTCCAGTTAGGGATTGTCTATTAAAGTACTTTCCAGAATTCTTGGAGATCACTATAGAGCCTGCTCTTGATTTTTCAAGTTAATGAGGGAAGCCTTGGAATAGATTATCCCAAACCAGAGCTAATGTGCAAAATGACCTAATTAGCATCCATTCAGATATCTATTTAAACGGCTAATAGAACTTAATACATTTATATTAGTTGTTGGGTGGAAAAAATCCTAAACACTGGACCTATTACCAATCATCAATATTTTAACTGACAGAAAGGCAGGAGAGATTTTATTTTTTGGTCCTCTTGAGTATAGACATCCTTGGGTAGGAGTGGGGAATGAACCTTTGATTTGATTGGTTTAAGGAATTCTCACATGAGGCCAACTCCCTCTTATAATGCAGTACATCACCTTACAGCTTTGAGCAGGGGTTCTTAAGTTGGGGTTTGTGAACTAAAAATGATAAAAGCATATTAATATAATTGATTTTCTTTCATTCTTTAACAGGCTTCACTTTTAACTTATTTCTTCTTCTACCAGACCCACTAGCCTTCTCACAATAGAGGATTACGAGGTCCTGTCAGTTCTGCTGAGAAACTTCAATTTAAGTAAAATATCTAGGATAGTCACATTCACCCCTACATTCTTCTCTAGCCTCCATTCTTGACTTTTTAGACTTAGTTCTTTCTTTGTTTTGCACTCATATGTTAGTAGCTTCTCCCCTAACCTCATTTCAGCTTTCTTTTACGTATTTTCTTTCCCCAGTAGGATGTATAACTCTTGAGGGCAGGGGTTCTCTTTTTTTATTATGTGTACATATATAATCAAATATATATTTATATTTATAATATATGATACTTAGCTTAGTGCCTGACACATAGTATGAGCTTAAATTCTTGAATTATTGACTTATAGCCCTTTCTTTTTCATTTCATGCATTTTAAAACATTACTCTAAGAAAGAATACATAGGATTAAGCACATTACCCAAAATTTAAAAAAATGTTATGAGCCCTTGTCTTAGGGAGTTACCTAAGAAATCCAGAAGGTATGTTTCAAACAAAGCATGTTGGATCCCAAATCTTCCTTGCTCAGCTGCCAGTTTTGAAGCCATTGTCATATTAGTTTACCAACTAGTTTAAAATAATGAATAAATAGTATTATTAAGTGTTGTGAACAGTCTTGTACATGGATGGAGAAGAGAGAGCAGACTCTCAGTTTTTCCAAGTCATTCTGCCTTCTTTTGGTTCTCAGTTTCCATATCTGAAAAATGAGGGAGTTAGTTAGATGACCACCAGGGTCTCTTTCAGCTTTTAATAAACATTCTCTTGAGGCATGATTAAGAGTGTAGGAAATTGGAAAAAAAGTTTTTAAAAAGATAGGTTTAATGAAAGGAATGAAAATTGTATTTTTCTGGGTGGGGGTGGTGATGAAGAGAAAACACAAGAGTAGAGTTGAATTAATTGTCCCAGTCTTAGACATTAGGGTACACTGTTTACTCTGCTGAATTATGACTTAAGAAAGCAGAAGAGGTAGCTAAATTAACTGGTGCCAAGAATGATCTAAGACTTCATATATGTATGGTATCTGCTTTGTTGTTTCTGTCTCCATCATTACCAATAAAAGGGGTAAGGTGAGTCTCCTCTCCTGCCTCACAAATCTCACAGGGTGTATGTCTTGTGATTTCTTTCCCATTCAAGGTTGCTATTGGTGTGGATTTTTAGAACAACTTCCTTCTATAAAAAATTCTAGCTGGGAGGCACATGATATAATGATCATTCCACACACTACATCCCCCAATTCTATAGAGTGTGGACCAAAGGAATCCAGAGGAACTGCTCAAAGAATAAGTTCACTGACTTAAACACTTCTAGGGTTGATCTTGGAGCAATTGAGAAGTCCGCAGTCAGAAACTGATACTGACCAAAGGACCTCTCGCCACTTCTTAATTCACTTAGCCTTCTGAAGAAAATGTTGATGAGCAGTACAAAAGCCCAGAGCCAGACAGAGAAGGAAGAAGGCCAAGCAAGAGCACCTGAATAACCCATAAGTAACATGAGGAGATGAATAATTGAATGTTGACTAATTGGCTATCATATAATAAATGATAGTGCATTCTATAGCCCATTATTTGTCATCATCAACACCACTATTATTATTATTATTATTATTAATATTATTTAGGGGGTCCAAGATCATAGGAAAGAGCTGAATGAGAGAAATTATTAAGCCAAATCCCTCCTTTTTACAGATAGAAAAATGGAAAGCTAATGTTCACAGGTTTAGAGGAAGTAGTGGAGCTAGAATTCAAACTGACTCTTCTAAAACTCAATCACTGTACCATTTGGACTGTTTTAACCTTGGCATCCATTAAATGTATATATCAATAATAACTTATAGAGTATTGTGTGAAATGAATCACAGAGGCAGAATGATAGGAAATAGGAGTTGGGAATAAATAATACTATAGGGCTGATTAAGGGTATATAATTGTATTATGTATCTGGACTAGGGCAATATTTGGAATGTTTCCATTGTTCCAGGGTATGCTTCAGAGGTTTGCACTAGCCTTGGGTTGTTCTTATCTGGAAATGTCCCATAGAGACTGAGTCAGTTCTGGCAATAGACTGTAGTTCTGGGTGGGTTCTGGGGCACAGCTGTGGAACTGAATCGGCTTTATCCAATACTAAAATGGACTAAAATTCTCAGAACTGACCCTGTCATTGTTGTTTAGGCTACCAATTTGTCAGAGATGGTTTGTTCCTGGATAAGTTCATGAGTGAATACCTCATATGGAATTTTATTCCTTGAATCAGTGTGGAAATAAACTTCTATGGAAAAATATTTTTTCACTTTTCAAGTTCTGATTATTTTTCTTCTTTTTTTAATATTAACTTACATTGAAGAAGCATCATAAAAGATGCCATCCAGGCAATGTATGATCATAGAAGATGGTGGCCTGGCCTTGTAGTGCCAGTGTACTGCATGCTACATTATGGTGCCATGGAATGCTAAAAGACCAAGAGTAAAGTTCCTTTTGCATTGAATAGATGCTCTATAATACCTTAAAGGATTCAGTGGAAAGAAAAAAGGATGGAGAGTAAGAAGACTGAGTTTCAAATGCCACCTTTGTTACTACTTGTGTGATTTGAGCAAGTCATAGCCTATCTGAGTCTCAATTTCTGCTTTAGTAAAATGAAGGTTTTGTATTAGATGGCTTCTAAGATCTCTTCCAGATTAAAATTTTTTCATGTGGCTTATGGTAAGACATTGAATATGAATATGAAATGATGCAAAGTGAAATGAGCAGAACCAGCAGGACACTGTCCACAGCAAAAGCAATGTATGATGATAAACTGTGAATGGAGTAACTTGTATCAACAATGCAAGAACCCATGACAGTGCCAAAGGACTTGTGACAAAAAAGGCTATTCACCAGCATAGGAGCTGAAGACATCTGACTACAGATTGAAGCATAACATTCTTTCCTTTTTTTCTATTAATTTTTCCCTCACAAAAGCAATGTGTCTTTTTTTCACAACATGATGAACGTGGAATTATGTTTGGTATAAAATAAAAAACATAAAAAACCTATATCATATTATTTGCCATCCCGGGAAAAAGATAGTAACCAAATCAAGGAGATCAAGTTCCATTAGAATGCTAAAAAATATTAATTTACAGGTCACAAAAAGGGCAATGAGAGAAAAAGAATGGCAAAGAGAAAATAGAAACGAAAATGATAAAAGAAAAAGGGAAATATATGTAGTGAAAAGGATAGGAAAAGCATTATTACTATCAGAAGACTTAAAACCTGCACAAACTCTTCTACAAGATGGGTAGAATAAGTACGAAATTTGGCACAGTCTAATTTCCTAGGAGTATTAAATGGGACTAGATTATGTTTTATTAATTGGTGGCTAGATTTCAGAGGTTAGGGAATTTGGCTTGAGAATAAAATCTACCTGGACAATTTCACAGAATGATGTAACTTTAAATTCCAAAGAAACCTAAACCAAAGCCTGGAGAGGTTAAGTGATTTTCTAAAGGAAACACGGCCAATTAGTGGTAAAGTCTTCTCTTTAAACCTTAAAACTCCTTATACAATGATTTCCCTCTCTATTACCATCATTATCATCAGCCCTCTTTCATGAGAAATTAACTTGCTAGAGGTATTAGATAAAAACATAAGAAATTATAATAAATTCAGTATGTATTTAAAAAGAAACGCAGGTGATTGAATGAAACCGAATGTTGGAAATAAACAGAAGAAACAGAAAGAGCACTTCATTAAAATAACAAGCACTTGGGTTTGATTTTGGGATCTTCCAGTTCTTAATCTCATGATCCAATTGCCCTACACTCAACAAAGACTCATATAATTATTCAACCTTTTTTTGTATAGAGAAGACTGAAATTAGCTAGAGTAGCCATAGTAAAGGCATGAGTAGAGAAGGTCAATAAAGGGGAAAGGAAAAAGTATTTGGAGAGAAATAATTTCCAACAAAGTAGGAATATTCTCATGGTTAAAATCTATTTCTTGTGCTATGAGAGGCTTAAGAGCATCAGAGATCTGTGGGATGCTCAGAGACTGGGACAAGGGAATGAGGGGAGGGGAATAGAAGAATAAATGAGATGCCTTCAAAGCTGACAAATGCTCATGGATTTGCTATGAAACTCAAAAGAGAGAACTCCCAGCTGGAGAATAAAAAGTACAATAAAGCAGTGCTTTCTTGAGCCACAACAGTTAGAGAACTGATCTTATAATAACCTACAGTTTGTGTCATTTACAATGTGCTATTAAATGCACACACACACACACACACACACACACACACACACACACACCCTGTCACTGGACTAAAATCTTGCACAATATATATTTCATTGCATTTTACTGTCACTGTACATATTCCCAATTTCCTGTCACTTACTCTTAAATAAAGTGGGATCTATATTCAAGTTCATAGGTGCTAAGAGGTTTTGTCAAAATGTTCTTTAAAAAATAGATGTAATTTAAAAATGCAGAAAATGGATTTCAATTCTTAAATTGAAATGCTGGACTAGATACCAAGTACATTTTTATTTAGGATAGGCCTGGGCTCAGGCCATTAATCCCACTTGGACAGTGTCTTAGAGATACAAAAACCTACTTGAAAAGCAGAGATATTCAGATTTACCAATGGGTGAAGGTCACCCAGAGAAGTCCCTTCCCTGATAATATCAGTCTTTAACCTAAAATTTTTGTAAGCTTTTTCTTCTTTTTGGACAGACAGTCAATTCTATTTTTCAGCAAACTAATTGGGGGAGGGGTGATATGAGATATCATTTCATACAGCCTTCATTTGGTGCATCAGAAAAAGGGATACAATTATTATGTATATTTATACATACGCATACATATGTATATACAAACACACATTTATAACATATCAGCAACAAGTCTGGAGATACTTTTCTCTTGAAAAAAAGGGGTTGTCTTTCTCTTATAATTTTCAGAATCACTATCTGCCCCTCCCTCCCTTTTAAAAGCAGGATAAATAACATCTTTGTTAAATTAAAGAATCATTCCTTGTAAAAATTAGAATAAGAAGTAAAATGTAGGATTAGTTAATCTCATTTAATTTAATTCATTAATCCCATTTAATTTAAGAGTTAATTTCTTTTATTTCTACTTTTATCTATATATTAGCAATGAATCATTGTCATCTACTCACCTCTTAGGAATAATCCTTCTTTCAGTGGATTGAGAGCCAGGCCTAAACTTGGGAGGTCCTGGGTTCAAATCCAGCCTCAGACACTTCCAAGCTGTGTGACTCTGGACACAGTCCTTTAACCCTATTCACTAAGCCTTACCGCTATTCCGCCTTGTACCTAATAAACAGTATTGATTCTTAGACTGAAAGTAAGGGTTAAATAAAAAAAAGATATCCTTTTTTGCCTAGGTAATAGGGTAGTGTACAAAATGTAGGGAAAATGTACAAGAATCATTAAAACTACCTCAATTAAACTAAAAGGCCGTTAAATATTAAATAGCCAACTAAATTAAGTTATTAACAAAGTAATTCATAGATAAGACTCCTCAGGAGTACAGAAATACTTCATATTCGCTCCATTACATTTGTCAATTCCCTGAAGGAAGGATCGTTTTGATGTTATATTTGTTCCAAAGAATTTGCCTTTGAGTTAATTCTTAACCAAATACTAGCTACATTTACTTATTTATTGCAGGAATAAAGAAACAGTGTCACTTCCTAGATCTCATTTATCTTAAGAAAAAAATTCTTTTTTGTTTCCATAAAAAATGTTAGTGTACATGGTGAGAATAAGTGAGTGAACCTTTCCTCACGAGAACATCTTTTGCAGTGTAGGTGAAGAGAAAAAAATCTCTCGTTTTATAACACACATTTACACCCTAGCACATGGCTGAAATAGAGAATTACTCTTCCCTTCCAAACATGATTTGACTATGTATCTTCTAAAGATTGAAGACTGTTCTGAAGATAGCTGAACAAAAGAAAAATCATTTAGCTTATGCCTTTCAGACTATCCTTGAGTCTTTATTTTATTTTTCATTTTTTTCATTTTTTTTCATTTTTTTTTCATTTTTTTTATCCTTGAGTCTTTATGTAAGCGAGGTCTATTATTCTACTGACCATATCCTTTTTTTTTTTTTTTCTTAAACCCTTACCTTCTGTCTTAGAATTGCTACTAAGTATCATCAGTTCTAAGGCAGAAGAGGAAGTAAGGGCTAGGCGATTCAGGTAAAATCCTTTTTTTTTTCCATAAAAATGTGCCTCAGGGTCACACAGCTAGGAAGTGTCTGAGATCAGATTTGAACCCAGGACTTCCTGACTCCAGGCCTGGCACTCTATCTACTGTACTATCTAGCTGACTATCTCCTTAGCCTGGGCTTCTTTAAATTCTCACAATAACATAATGAGATTATCTTCTCCATCTGTGTCAAATAATGTGGTCTTGTGATCCTGATCAAACTTCCAAAAATACATTAATGTTTACTTCCTGGTACACATAATATATTCAGGTATATCTAGCTACTCATTTGATTTCTTTTGAGTTTTATATACATGTATGTAAATATATGTACATATATGTTTGCCTATGTATGTATCTATAAAGTTATGTATGTATCTATCTTTGTATCTATCTATGCAGCTATGTATCTGTCTAACTATGTATCTATCTATGTGTCTATGTAGCTATGTATTTATCTATCTACTTGTCCTTCCATCTGTCTGTCTGTCTATTAGTAGAAGGAACTTCCCTTGCCAGTGCTGATCAATATATTCTTTACCACTGATAATCTTGAAGAGTTGCATGAGGCACAGAAAATTTATGTTGCTTTGCCAGTGTCTCGTAGCTGTCACGTGGCAGGGGTAGAGCTTGAATCTAGTTTTTTTCTGGCACATTTACATTGTGCTTTATGGTGATAAAGGAACTTCGCAGACATTCTGTCCTCATAATAAACTTGAGAGAGGTAATGCTAATTCTATCGATCCCATTTTACAGATGATTAAACAGAATCTCAGGAATGCTAAATAACTTAGCCAAGGTCACAGAGATGCTAAGTGACAGAAGCAGCACTCAGAGCAAGGTCTAATGATTCCTAGCCACATGGATTTTCTTCTTATACTAGCACATAGATCCTGTTCTTTCAGTCCTGATTGGAAGCTTTCCTTTTCTTTCTTCCAATTGACTGTCACTCTTCTCTCAATCTAGAAATGTAATAATCAGGAGACCTACTAACAATGGACATAATCATAGCCAACAAAATGTCTACTTAGTCCTGCAATGATACCCTTTGCTGCCATGAAATTTTCTCTTCTTTCTGAGCATTAAAGTGAAATTCACCCTATAGGTTAATCTAGCCCGTCTCACTTATAAACAATTTAAGTACTCTAGGCCCATATAACTTTTTATAGTGATTTATTATTAACTTAAACATTTATTATTACAAACACACTTTTATACAATTAAATAGTAACATTTCTTTCTGTAAAACACCTGACACATGATGCTGTGAAAAGAACACAGTATTTGAAGTACTGGATTTGAAGTAATAGAACCTGAGTTCAAATCCCTGCTCTTTTACTTTCTAACTGTGTGACCTGAGGAAAGTCACTAGTCTGTGTGTGATTTAGTTTCTTCACTGTAAAGTGAGGTATTGCATTTGATGTATTAATAGGTATTTTTCAATTCTAGAACTTCTTAAATCTTAAATTCATATCCAGTTACTCTTTGTTTTAATGTGGTTGCATTTGGTTGTTCTTTTGTGCTGTTTTTGTCTTTTTTTTTTTTTTACTTGGGCTCAAAAATATCAGTTTAGTACATACAGGATGAATAAGACTTAATTTGTCATAATACAACTTCAATATAACAGCAGTATAATATGTAGTCAGAAAAGCTAGTGTGATGTTGAGCTATATTGATAGGCAAGGGACAGGCTCTCTATAGTATTTCTCTGCACTGGATAACTCCGTCTGAGTAACTGTGTATAGTTCTAGGTTCTGCATTTTAAGAACAATGATAAACCACTGTCTAGAAGAAGGCAATCAGGATGGTGAAGGGCCTTGAGTTCATATTATATGAAGATCTGGTTAAAATAACAAAATTATTTAAGAGAAGATACAGGGGAAGATATTATGACAGCTGTACTCCAGTGTATTAAGCCATGTGGAAGAGAAATTATACTTGTTTTTTTTTTTTTTTGTTGTTTTGTTTTTGTTTTTTTGGTCTCAGAGGGCAGAACCAGAATAATGGGTGGAAGATTCAAGGAAACAAATTTAAGATTGTTGCCAGGAAAAACTGTTAAAAAAAATTGAACAATTACAGCTTTCCCAAAGTAGGAAGTGCCTCTTTTGGAAGTAAAGGCCTCTTTCATTGAAAATCTTTAAGTAGAGAAGTTGAATAATATATGCTATATTAAAATGGGAATGACTTTTGGGTATAGGTTTGATAAGGCAGTCACAGAAGACCCTTTTGATTCCATAGTTTTGTGATTCTGTAATTGATTCTTATATTTCTTTTTGAAATCTTTATATCATTTTCACTTTGTATTCATTTTAAAGATTTAAAAAATATATCTTAAGATTTATTATGTTTATAAATCCTAACTGAATTATAGTACTTTATGAATCACTGTACTCAGAAGTGATAAATGTTAAACAACTGGCTCTTGAAACCAAAAAAAAAAGTATGAGTAAGATATTTTTTATTTGAATTTGCATTATTAATATTTTTGATCACTTTAGAAAAATAAAAACCCAAACAATTGCCTTGATTTGTAACTTCTGCCAATTTCTAAAATGTAAATTCTTATACTAAAAATTTAGGAATAAACTTTCATAAGTCAATTTGATATGGCTCCAACACAATCGTGATTATACTTCATTTTACTAAACTTTTCTTACTATTGGATATTTAGGTGGCTCCATTTACCTTAAATTGCAAATAATGTTATTATTTTTAAAAAAGTCCAAATTTTGAACAGGTAACTTAAAATTTTCCCCCACTTTACATATAGGTATAATTTTTAATAATCGTTTTCTGACATTTTGCAATCCAGGTTCTCCCTCTCCCTCCCATTTATGTCCTATCCCAAGAAGCAAGGTAATATGATATCAGTTGTAAACATATCATATAATACATTTTTTCATCTTCATTGTGTTCTGAAACAAGGCACATATTGCTTACACTGGCAAAAAATTCATGGAGGAAATAGACTGAGGAATGGTTGAACAGATAACTTTTGTTTTTATTAATACTCTTAGAATATATTACCTGAAACAATTATTATATCAAGGCACAAAGAACTTTAAATGTTGATAGTTGTGGTATAATATTGCCCATGGTCTTGTAGACATGCATTACTTATATTGTTCTACCTTTAACAATCTTCAAGGTTGCTTAGAACTCCATCTATGAGCTATTTACATGCCATCTCATTTCTTAGTAGGATTTTCTTTTCAGTGAATATTTTGAATACACCAGAATTCCACCAATTCTTCTTTCCACGGATGCCAATCTTTTCTACCATTTTGTTTTTGTTCAATCTTTTTCAGTTATGCCCAACTCTTTGTGATTCAACTTGGGGTTTTCTTGCCAAAGATATTAGAATGGTTTGTCATTTCCTTCTCCAGGGCTAAGTGACTTTCCCAGAATTATATAGTTAATAAGTGTTTGAGGCTATATTTGAACTCATGAAAATAGTCTTTCTGGTTCCAAGCCTACTGCTCTAACCACTGGGAAACCATGTGCTACTCCCCTAATTGTCAGTTTAGTTGGCATCGAGGTCGTTACTCTTGCTTTTGCTCTGGCTATCATTTCTAGGATACATACTAATAATGCCAAGGAAAAATGATGAAGGAAATAGTTTATCGGTAGTTACTGCTATTGATTTTCCTCTTTACACTGTATTTATTTTCCTAGCCCCTCCTCACTCATTTAATACTTTCATGCTGTCCTTAGTTTCTAATTATCCAGGGATCTCCAGCCCCCACTTGATTCTTTTTTTTTTTTTACCAAGTAACTCTCATACTTCTGACCTTTCCTTCTCTACTCTCTTATATTATACCACATGAGTCCCCATCCTAGTGGTAATAACTTTTATTGGTTTGTTATTCATCCCTAACAAAATATTATATAGACTTTCTAAAATGAAGCATAGAAGCAAAGGAGTGTCTTATTGGGGTAACACATATACATGGATGTAGAGGAATCTTTCCCCTTCACTCAGTCAAATTATACTATATTGGTCTGTCTGTTCAATGGCTTGGTCTGCCAGTTCTGGGGTCCAGTTTGCCCCACTTCTGATAGAGCTGTGTCTTCTGGATCCAGTGCAGGTATGTGTGCTGGCATATTTAGATTCAAGATAACAGTGAGGATCTTGGTGTGTTGTAGGGTTTTTCATGTGCTTTCAAGAAGCAACTGAAAAAGCTCTGTTATTTGATCCTGCTGATGTTTTCTCTCAGACAGCTGCCACCAGCACCGCTTGGCCACGTCCCTTTTATTTCCTATTCCCTTTTAACTGTCTAACTTACTTTGATATGATTCTGTCTCTCTCTGTAATGGCAATGAGGGAGGATGTTTTTTCCCAAGGCCATGGCATGATGTGCCTTTTAATTCATCTTAGGCAATATTACCTTGCAAATGCAGGAATGAATTAGGACTCTTTTGCCTGGACTAAGCATGTTTTCGACATGCTAAGACTCTAAGATTCTGTATCAGGCCATTTCATAGATTTGACATTCACTTATTTTGTGACAGCCAGGGTAGTTAGAGGTTTTATTCCTAGCTCTGCTATTCACTCACTGTGTGACTTTGGATGAATCATACAGTGTATCTGTGCAAAGCCTCTCTTTCTATAAAGTGGTAAAAATTAACATTTTTTTTCCTCCTGGACTGTCAGAGACACTGTGAGGCTTGAGATCAGGTCATAAGGTATTTAGAAATCTATGGTAGAACGATATTAGTTATCTAGATTCTTAGGTGAGAATCTTGCAAAGACTACTATAAAAATGATAAATATGAATCATATTTGGTCTTGGGAAAATATATTTTCAGAGAAAAATGACTGTAAAATCACAGCTTTTGCATTTTTGTGTTTGAATGTCTTTTGCCAATAGTATTATTTAATATCTCTTCTTGGAGGCAACACTATATGATTGTGCTAGTAATTTTAATCATTGGAATGGGCTTAGTCCCCAGTGAATTCTCTTTAATGGAGAGAGTTAATATGGCCTCAGATACCATGACCTGATTATTAACTATCCCACAAAATTGAGAATAAAAAGCATACTATTTTGTATTGCAACTCCCTTGAAAATCTTACCATGCCTGCTGAACAATACATTTTTTTTTAGTCTTGAATTTTTCTCAGCCTTTAGCTGATGTTCAAGCACTTGAGAGGTATGAAGCATTTCAACTTCACTGAGGAAACAAACTTAGACATAATATAAAGTGAAAAAACTTTTAATTCATATGCTTAATACACATGATGAATTATTATTACATATATTCATTTTTACTTTGAGAATTTTTTATTGCTGGATATTTCTAACTCTTTGTGTTAAGTGGCAGCAGTTTGCCATGGTTCCCCCTGGGGAGAGATGGAGCATATGGTCAGCTCCCAAGTTTCTGAAAATGAAAATAGTCAGTATCCACTACTGAAATGATATTGAAATTATGGAAATTGCCTCTTCCTCCCTAAAGACTAAAGCTGTGATTTTCATCCCTGAGTTTTGTGACCCTCTAGGGTGTTTCAGATTATCCCATTAGGTGCCACTAAATTCTCAAAACAAAACTATTTTTAATTCATTCTAATTTAAAAAATAAGTATGTGCCAAATATAACTTAGAATAGAAGGTAAGATTTCAGCATCAAAGAAATGATAGTATACTATAACTCCACAATTGTTGAGAATAATTAGACTAATTGATAAATCAATCAATCATCAAGTATTGTGCCCTCATATCATGGCAATTATTATGGTGACATTTATTGTTCTGAAACAAAAACCCAGGGCAATTTCCTATAATAGATGTGATGAAATGATTTCTCAGACCATCAAATATCAGAAATTGTGCATTATATTGTAACCACTCCTAGAATATCCCCATTCTTCAGCTCGAGGAGAGGAAATGAGCATGATTGTCCTAAGATTGTGACTAATAGCTTTCCCACTGAACAGATCTGAAGTTGTCAGAGGATTTGATGAGGATGAAGAGTTGATTGCCATGTGCAAAATAATATTGGGGGACAGTAGTAGTAGAAGGTTTTTTTTAAGATATAGAAATAAAGTCTGGTGATATAGGATTGTCAATATCCAAGCAATTGATATCTAAAGTCAGTAGCAAGAAACAAAGGAATTATATTTTCCAATGGATCTGAATGAGTGAATGAAGAACAATTTCTTTTGTGTTTACTAAGTACAAAGCATTGTGGTCTTTTTAACTTTTTTAAAAAAGTTGTGACAGTCCTTGTTTTCAAAGGACTTGTACTCTAATTAAAGAAGACAATACATGAAACAAAGAAAATTCAGCTTCAGTGTGATCGAATGGCTTGGAAGTCCTGGGCAGGGGTGGTGGTGGTAGTAGTAATGGCAAGCCTCAATAATGATCTCGCTATTGGATTATATAACAGTCCTGGGGGTGTTTAGGGTATAAAAGCATGGTTAGGTGGAAAGACTTGGACAACCTTAGGAAGCAATGGCAGGGTAGATAGTGAGGCCTAATCAAGAACCATTTTAACAAAGCATAATGAGTAGTCAAACAATTTGGGCTAGAGTAAAGGAGAAGGTGGGAAAAGTAAGTGTGGGGTTGGGGAAGGAATCCCAGTGGTAATGGGTCTGTGTGCTTCCTGGCCATCCTAGATCAACAAGCATTTATAAAGTACCTACTATGTACTACTGTGCAAGGCCCTAGGGAATGAACTAATATCAGTGGTATGCCACTACCCTTCCATCTTTTTAATCCCTGGAAATTTTGGCTGATTTCACCTTTTTGGATATTAAACATGAATTTCATCTTTACCTTAGTCCAGTGGTTCCCAAACTTTTTTGGCCTACCGTCCACTTTCCAGAAAAAATATTACTTAGCACCCCCTAGAATTATGAAACTATTTATTGAACTCAGAATAAAATGGAATACACAAAAAAGTGGCCATCACAACCCCTCTCGATCGCTACAGCACCTACGGGGGAGGGGGGGGGAAGCGCCCACTTTGGGAATCACTGCCTTAGTCCTTCAAACTGACGAGTTGGGTCCCTAGAGCAGAGGCGGAGTATATCACCTATTTTTGTACAGCTTATGAGTTAAAGATAGTTTCCATATTTTTAAGTACAATAAAGTTTTATTTAAAAACAAAAAAAATTGTCTTCAGTACCTTACAAAAATAGGCAATGAGTGAGCCAGATTTGTCCCATGATCTGTAATTCCTTTGTCCTTCCCTTAGAGTATGGCTTGTAAATCCTCATTAGGACCCTAAAATTATTTCTGAGCAAGTAAGAATTATCTTTCAAAGACCATTGAGCTCACAAGCCCCCATAAGTGTACTTCTCACTGAGATTATCAATTTATATCAGTCATACCAAACAAATTAGCTATTAGGTAATAATTATCTTATGCTTAGTTAGGTGGAGCAGTAGATAGAGCACTAAGATTGCATTCAGGAAGAAGGATCTGAGTTCAAAAATGGTCTCAGGCACATACTAGCTATGGGACCCTGGGCAAGTCACTTAACTCTGTTTGCCTCAGTTTCCTAATCTGTAAAATGATTTGGAGAAGGAAATGGCAAATACTCGAGTATCTTTCCCAAGCAAATGCTAAATGGAGTCATGAAGAGTCTGAGCCAACTGAACAACAACAGCAGAAACTGACTATTGAGAAGACTAAAATTGACCTTCTATCATTTATTCATTGATTCTGTTTACAGTTAACTACTTTCATCTTGCAACAATTTAGGTCATGATTCTCTGTTTCAGAACTTGCTTCAGAATTCAGCTGGTCTATAATAGATCAAGTTTAAAATTTCAGCCTTCCTGCAAATCTATTCTTATCTCAAGGAATTTAGCTGACCTTGGGAGATGTCTGTGAGGACAAGGGAGTTGAGTTAAATGTCTTTACACCAATAAACTAACCTTTGAGAATGTCTGGTTTGCTGTCCAAAAAAATCTGGATACTCTCTTGTACCTGCCTCCAAACCATGAACAATTCTTAATCTCAGGAGAGGAGGAGGTCATTGCTAGCCCCATTACCCAACTCCCAAGTGACCATGTTGATCCTTGTACCATATCTCTGCAACTAGTTATATTGCCCTCAATCCCATGATGTCATTTACCCTGTTCGGTTCTTTGCTCTGTACTCTCCAAAACTTATATAAAGAAAACTGTCCTTTTACTTGGGATCTTTGGTATAAACAGAGGCAGGCCACTAACCCATTTATTGGCAGACAGCCTGCTCTTGCTAATAAATGTTATCTTGTTTGGAGAAAAGTGCCTTGGCTTACTTTTTTGTTAAATTTCACTCATAGCATTATGGCAATGGAGTTAGTCCAGTTCACACAAAATTTATCTTCTAAAAATCTGACAGAGTAGGATAAAATGTAAAGAGCACATGTTGCAAGGAAAAAAAAATACAGCTTCTTGAAGTCATTTTTCACTCTTGTTCTCAAGATGTTGACATTAGGTAAGGTGTTAGGCTCCAGGGGTTCAATAATAATCTCTTTGTAGATGGTCATCAGGACTATTAATCTAAGCTTGACCTCCAATTTTGAATTACCAATTGCCTATTGGCCATCTCCAATGAGATGTCCCATAGGTTTCCAAAACTCACTATGTCTAGAAGAAGATATTCTTTCTCCCCATAAATTCTTCCCTCTTTCCAGTTTTCCCCTTATTATTGAGCCCTCTTCCATGCTTCCTGTTGCTGAGACTCACAACCTCATTGTTATCCTTGACACCTAACATTCCACATATACAATTTGTTTGTCTTTCCTAGTTTTATACTATTCACACACACACACACACACACACACACACACACACATTCCTTTCTCTTCATACACATAGCAGCCATTAAGGCTGACCCTCCTCACCTCAATCTGGACTATTTTGGTTACTTGTTGGTTGATCTCCTGCCTCAAGTCTCTCCTTACTCCAGTCTATTATCTGCACACTTGTCAAAGTAATCTTTCTAAAGATTTAGCAGGTATGACCATTTCCCCACTGTGCCACACTCAATAAATTATGATAGCTCCTTATTACCTACATGACCAGGAATAAAATGCTCAGTTTGCCTTTGAAAGACCTTAAAAACCCCAATCTTTTCTTAGCTTTCCAGTCTTCTTACCTTTCTCTTCCACATGCTCTACAATACAGTAACTTTAGCTTTTTTGCTCTTCCCCCACATTGACTTCATGATATCCTGCCTTTACTAGGTATGGAGAAAGTTCTTCTTTCCTCACTTTTACCTGATGGCATTTTGGGCTTCCTTCAAGAAGCAGCAATAATCCCACCTTCTTCTAGAAGCCTTTTCTTCCTTTTGTCCACTAGTAGTATCTTCCCTCTGAAATTACTTCTATTTGCTTTGTATAGATTTTGTATATGCATAGTTATTTGTGTGTTGCCTATCCCATTAGACTTGTGGATCTTTTTGAGGGCAGGGACTATTATTATTATTATTGTTATTATTATTATTATTACTATTATTTCCTTTCTAATATCCCTAGTACTTAGCACAATGCCTGGTACATAGTAAAAGCTTAATAAATGCTTGTTAACTGATTGTAGTCAATTCTTTTTTTTGGGGGGGTAACATTTCCCTCGTTGAAATTAGCTTAGTTTTTGTAACTGCCACATTATTTAAAAAATAACCATTTGAGGGCAGCTGGTTGGCTCAGTGGACTGAGAGCTAGACCTAGAGATGGGAGATCCTAGGTTCAAATCTGGCCTCAGACACTTTGTAGCTGTGTGACCCTGGGCAAGTCATTTAACCCCCATTTCCTAGCCCTTACCACTCTTTTGCCTGGGTCCAACACATAGTACTGATTCTAAGACAGAAGGCAAGGGTCTTAAAAATTATTAAGCATCTACTAGAAACCAGGCATTGTGTTACAGATAACTCATTTGTCCTCACAACAGCCCTGTTAGGTTGGCCCTATTATAATCTCCATTTTGCAAAGTGCAGAAGCAGATAGACAGAAGTTAAATGACTTACCTAGGATTTCAGAGGTAGTAAGTATCTGAGGCCAGATTTCAACTCAAGTCTGGGGTTCTATTTAATGGGCCACCCAACTGCCTCAGTCATTGAATACAAATCTCATTCAAAAAAAGCCTGTTGTCACGAGATCTCAAAAGATCTATGAAGTAACTGTGCTAAAAATAATTCTAACCAGGGTGTCCTGTGCTGCACTGCCTAGAGAATCTGTGTGACTTCAATAAACAATTTATGAATCTCTGCTATTCGGTCCCACTTATGTTCTTTTTATCAGACAGACTCAAAACCTCTGGGTTCAAGCATTTGGCAAGAGGATGTGAATTGAAGGTCTATCCTGCCATTCACTGTTCTGTGTGCCTCTGTGTAAATTACTGCCCCCCGCCACTCTAGTCCTAGTTTTCTCATTTGTAAAATGAGAGTGTTAGTTTGGGTGATTTCTATTAGACTGAATGCTTCTTAAGGGCAGGGACTTTTAAAAAGGTCTGTCATTGTATCCTTGGTACCTTGAAGAAAGCTTTGCCTATCAAATGAGATTGGAAGATTGGCTTGGATTTCTAGGGTCCCTTCCAACGTTAAAAGTCTATCAGTCATGAAAAGGGTATGAGATCAACACTATAATAATTGAATTATCTACAAGATGTTGGGGATCATTTTTTCCTTAAGAGTTTAAGAAGTGAATTTGTAATCTTGTTGATATGAGAAACAGCCCGATGAAGTAGCCTCCTCTGTCAATTTATGTTGACACTTTCTCTGCAATTTATAGTTTTAGAGAGATGCCCAGAACAGTGAGGCGTAAGTGACTTGCTCAGTCTTACAACTAGTAAATGTCCAAGGCAGGATTTGAAGCCAGATCTACCTGTCTTTGAGGCCAGTAAAAAAAAACTATAAAAATGGAAATATTTATCATATTTAGAAAACTGAATAGGATCTCTCAATGCATTCCAGGCCACAAAGATATCATGTGAGTTGTGGCTATATTCTTACATTTACTGGAAATAAGGCCTGGGCTGGTTCATAGACAGTGAATTAGAGAAATCTGATAGGGAAAGCACACCTTACTACATTTTCCCCATGTTATTCTGTCTTAAGAATTATAATTATCCTATTCATTAATTGGCTTTTAAAGAACAAAAGGTAATGCTGGAGAATTAAAGTAAGACACATTAAGCTTTTTCCCCCTTTTGCTTCTTGCCATTGCTACTGCTGCAGTTCAGGCAAAGTTCAGGGTGCCGGAAGGAAGGTTGCTTTCGGGTACTAATAGATCATTCTGGGTCCCTCCCCACCCGATACCCACTTCCAGGTCTGACTGCTTTGCTTGGGATATCTAGAAGACACTCTTCAAGGACCTTTAAAAAGGCACATTCGCTCAGAATCTTCAGACTCTCATTCACCGCCTTCCTTTACATGAGACCAAGCTTGCATCAGACATTCTCCTGAGCAACTTCTTGACTTTTAGAATCTAGCAGGAAGGGAAGTTGCTTTTAGGATGCTCCCCCAACCCATTTGGCTTAAATATAATGAAGGGAACTGCCTCTCTCACCTCCTAAGAAACCAGATTCCTACGATGGGAGATTGTAACCTGGCCCAGGAAACGTGGGCAGTACCAGGAATAATAAATAAATATTTGACTTTGTCCTTTTACCATTTTTTTGGTGGGGTATAAGGATGGGGAACATATGTGTGGGAATTTCAGGCCTATATTTAATTTAGTTTTGAACTATCACTATATAACATGCAATGTCTATGTAGGATATATTCACCTATAATGTATAGAATAGTGTGCAAATAAATCAATGATTTTTCTAAGCAGGACTTCCTATTGGGATCCTTTAGATTTGCCATTGCTTAGACATGAAGTTGACTTTAAGGAAAAATAAATTACATCCCTGAATATACTTATTTTTCTATTTTTCTTTTGAGGATGAGGAATTAGTAGATAGAAACAGATAATGAATGAATGAATGAAGCATTTATTAAACGTTTACTGTGTTTAAAGCACAGTGCTAAGTGTGAGGGATGCTGTTTGAAAACTACAATAGGGGTAGAGATGGGTAGCTAAGTAGATTGGGAGTCTAGCCCAGAGACAGGAGGTCCTTGGTTCAAATATGGCCTCAGATACATCCTCATTGTGTGACCCTGGGAAAGTCACTTAACCCTAATCGCCTAGCCCTTACTACTCTTCTGTCTTTGAATCAATATTAAGTATTGATTCAAGGGCAGATCAATTCTTAGTATTGATTCAAAGGCAGAAGGTAAGGGTTAAAAAAAAAGAAAGCTACAATAGGCCCTGCTCTCCAGAGCTCACCTTTTAATGGAGAAGACAATACATATGCAAGGATTTTAGCTGTAAGTCAGATGGAAAGATCCCATGCACTTTAAAGCAAAGCAGATGGCAAAACTTCTACTTTAATGCTATTTTCACAGAGAGAATCATATTAGATTCTAATACTGGACCATTTGACCATGCCAAAGTCTTGAAGGACAAGCTTCTTTTGGGGTCTTCCGTAGATGGGGCTATAATGCTGGGACAATTACCAGGCTTCATCTCCACAGGAATGACAAATAATGTTTGTAGGAATTCAGCTGGAAACAATGCTATTCCCTGGGCTCTAGGACTCGTGGTCTTGGGCTGTCTCCACTGAGGGAAGATAATGGTCAAGATGGTGGTAGAGGCCTGAGCTACCCCACACATGTTGTCTCTGGTCTTTTCCCAGGATTCCTGGTCTGGGGTGGCATTTGGTTGGCATTGAGTGGGGACGGCTCACCCCCTCTCTAAAGGAGTTGCTTCCCTGAAGGATGGATGTAAGGGTTGGGCTGGAAGCAAAGCCAGTGTTGTGGGGAATGGAGGTTGATGTTCCTTCTAGTACTCCTTTGCTTGTCTGCCTGGTGGTGATAGCTGGTTAGCAACTGTTGTTGCTACTGGAAGAAGGGCCTCTTCTCCACAGTGATTTATTCCAGCAGAGATGACAGCAGGACCTGACTAGAAGTAGGTTTAATGGTTTGAGGGACACTGCTCTAGTGTCTAGCATCTAGTGCCTAGGCCTTTGATCTTGAACTGTTTCCCTCAGGGTGTGAAGAGAGATAATGCTCAAGGTTATGGTCAGATCTGCTCAGAGCATGCCGATATCTGTCTCTCCCCCAGAGTGTTCTGCAACTGGACAACAAAATGAGATTTTAAATTTCCTGTCTCAAAGACCTTTGGGTAAAAGTGTCTCTGAATTATTGGAGCGCGTGATGAAGATTTTTATAAATATAACACTCCTTCTCCAAATTGTTGCATATAATTTTCTTTTTACTTTCTTATGTATAAATTATCTCCTCCTTCCTCCATCCTGTAAAATCGAAAATTTTCAGCGTCAGGGACTATATGAATTTTGTCTTTTTTTTGTCTTAGATCTTCCATTGCAGGACCAGTGCTTTGTACACAGGCAACATTTAATAAATGTTAGTCAAATTGCGTTGTCACACTGTCACAAGTTTTCAATAAGGATCTAATCACAGTAGAATTTTCCAAAATACTTCCAATTAGAAGATGAGTTTAATTCCCAGCTGGATTGCACCATTTATTTCTGTGGCAAATTATGTAACCCCTTTGAGTTAATTAAGTTAATAATACTTGCATTAACTATCTTACAGAGTTATTTTGGAGAGATGTATAAATTTTAGAGTTGTATAAGAATGAACTTCTTTCTTCCTCTCTCTTTCTCCCTCCCATCTTTCCTTCCTTCTTTCATTCCTTTGTTCCTTCCTTCTTTGCTTCCTTCCTTCCCTTATTTCCTTCTTCCTTCTTCCCTTCCTTCCATCTCCCCTTCTTTTGGGGTAGGAAGGACAAGGACACTATTCATTCTAACTTTTCCTTTTCTATTCACAGGAATGCACTCTCACTATATATATAGAATGTGAGCCCCAATGTAACTGAATTCATGGCATATCAGGGGATTTATATACAATGAGTTTTGGAGAGCATGTTATTGTGTTAAAATAGTGGTGTAAGTGTTTTGGGAAGCACGAGTATCTAGTTCTGGGACCTCCTAGCAAAAATCATGTATGGAAGAGTCAATAGTAGTGCATACAGTGATAAATCAATATCAAGGAATATAATTAGGTGCTTTTCACTCCGATCCTCTCCGCTGTGTGCCTCTTTCCAATTTAACAACTCAGAACACACTCTAGAGTGATTCCCTCACTTCCAATTATATTGATCACCTTCCTAACTGATAGGACTATTGGAAACATTTTTATGTACCTCCTGAAAGGCTCAGGGTTTTAGAGGACAGTTTGAAAGATTACACTACTGTAAGTTGTCCCATAGAGCTCTTAACCATTATGTGCCCTACTGAAATATGATTCAAATGTATATGATGAACCGGATTCCTTTGGCTGTATGTTAATGGAGCCAACAGAATCACCTAGCAGAAGCAGCACTGGCCTGGGAATCGGAACTCTTGGTTTTAATCCCTGCTTGACCAGTTAGAAGTTATGTAACTAGATAAGTTATTTCCCTTCACTAAGCTTCATTTTCCCCATCTGTGAGATAGAAATAACATTTGTATTGCCCACCTCCCAGTATAGTTAGGAGGAAAGTTCTTTATTAATCTGAAAGTGTTTGAATATGTTATCATATGAGGACATAAATTCTTACCACAACACTTTCAATAGGAAATCATTCTATTTCCTGTGTCAGAATTTCCCAGAAGGGCAGTGTTCTGGGTGTAGAATACATTTTTCATAGGGTCAACATAATGAAGCTACTTGCCCATTAAGATTTGCTCATGTTCTTCTCTTTTCCTTCTCTCTTCCTCAAATCTTTTAATGCCTTTTAGTTGACTTCCTCACCCAGCCAATTTACACAATGGTCCAACCTAAGTGCCATTTGACAGCAGAAATCAAGAATTTCCACTACTACTCATTTCACTGCCATTGCCTCCAGTTGTCACAAAAATACCAGACCTTTTCTACACATTGTAGATTGATCAGTTTTTATTCCACATCTGCTCCTTGACACATGATTTTGGGTCATGCAATACACTGCTCAAACAAGCCCCAGGAACTATTAAAAGTACTATCTCCCATGTTTACTTGAAAATCCACATACTTCCAAAGATGATATCCAATTATATTCTATGAATATTTTTCATTTATTCACACTGTGAGATATGCCCCATATGATCCTTTGATATTTTAGACTGCTGGTTTGAGGATATATTTTTGCTATAAATGCATCAAGAAAATTGATATGTTGATCACAGATAAAATTGCCATTTTTATATCTGAATTGTAATTCAGTTGTTGCTTTGAGGACTCAAAGTCCTCCAGGGAAAATCTCAAATTTACATGATGTCTCCCAGGGCTCAGTTATGTATTTGTAACTCTGTTTCAGCCAAGAGAGGTGTAAAATCACAAATGAGCAAGCAACTCCCCATTGGCTATATCTGAGAAAATTCTCAAATACATTTCTGTTTATTAAATTTTAATAATCATACAATTAATAATAAATCCCTAAATCTCCATCAGGGAATGGGGGTGACCCAAGTCATTTAGGGTAAGGGACAGGAGAAAAACTTGTCTGTGTCCTGGGGACCAGGCAATGTAAGTATGGCAAGTTCATTCCTAAAATTTGACCACTTAAATGACAAATATTTTTGAATCCGGCATTTCATAGAGACCACGTAATAAGGCATAAAGGGATTGTGTCTTCTTTTAGTGAAGGGAATGTATGAACTTTTGAAATAAGTAACATTGACAAAAATTCTTTTTTTTTCTTTTTAAAGAGATTTTATTCCCAAATTACCCATTTTGGTTCTTTACATTGAGGTAATTATCAGTAATTATTTAACACCCTAATTCATTTTGTCTAGGTGGTAACAACTTAAGCTAAGGTTAGCATAGGTATTCACTTCAATTCATCAAACACTTAATTAAGTAACCACTGTGTTTGAAGTCCAAGAATGTGAAAACACAAAAGAAATACACTTTTGTAAAAAATAGCTTACATTGCACAAAGAATGCAAAATACAAACAGAGAGATAAGATACTGTAATTCAATAAATATTTGCAAGAAAAGAACTGAACTCTTGAGTATGTAACACTGATCTAATTGAATAAAATGGATAAACACAATGGTAAAAGTAATAAATTGCAATGAAATAGCACTTTAATGTATGAAAAGTGATTTACTCATAATGACCGTAGAGATGCATAGGAAGGTAGATAGTTGAAGTATTATTAAGTCCATCCTATAGATGTAGAAATTGAGCTAATGAAAGATTAAGTGCCTTATTCCTGATCAAAAAGTGTTTATATGTCTGAGGCAGAATATGAATTCAAGTCTCTTGATTCTAATTCCAACAATTTGTTTGCTATTTGACACTGTCTGAAAATATGGTATTCTTTCAATATTATTTAGTGTTCCCATGTAGGAACATATTGTTAATTTTATGCACTCAGTGCAGATGTCACTAATACTCAAGTACCTAGGATTTGCCCTTGTTAAATTAAAATTATCTAGATTCCGTATTCTAACAAAGATTTTTCAGTTATGGACATGAAATTAGGCAAAAGAGAACAGGCAGTAAGCACATTATTTTTTGTTAACTACCAAATGTTTTTATAAATCTTTCATATTTTTCACAGCTTCTCACTCATAGGAATCTATCTTGTCACAGAAAAGCAATTATTTAACCTCATTTATGCTAAGATATTAGTGATTACATGATCTGGCCCTCCCTAAAGTGATAGGAGGAAGAGCAGCATACATGGGGTCAGAATTCTTGGACTTAAGTGGGAATCTGATATTTTCTAGTCTATCATTTTAAACTATATCTTTAAATGTAATATTCCTTATCAATTAAACGAGGAAAATAATACTTGCTTACTTCATGTATTATTGGGAAGTTAAATAGCAAATTTGAAATTATCTTTATAGAGATCTATAAATGTGTTTTTTATGAAAAGATATTGAAAAAGGTGGGGGGATTGAAGGACAGTGCCTTTAATGACTATAATTCAAACCCAGTTGTATCCAGGCACAATATATGTGTGTACACACACAAAAAAAATTAAGTGTATTATATAACTATATATGAATTTATCTATGCTTGTGTTGGGAGGAGGAGAGTAGTCCTTTCGGCATCCCTCAAACCTTACCACACAAATAAATCCCTTTTCTAATAGAGGCATCACAAGGATGATGATAATAGCTGAAGACAGCCTTCAAATCAAATGTTTCCCATCATATTGTATACTATTACAGATTTTTGTGCTGGTAAAGTTGTGTATGAGTATACATGCTGCAGTTTGTTTTATTAATGTGGATTACAAATACAGAATGTTCTAAAGAACATTCCTCTAGATTTTTTGTCATCATATGGAGACAAATGGAGCCCTTGGTCAGTTGATCAGTTTGGGTGACTCGCCCACTTTTTTATTTGGCCATTTCTCTCTCCAGTGAATCCTTTATGTCATTTCTGCCTAACACCTTGTTAGTAACATGTTTTTTTCCTTATTCCCACCATGCACTTCTCCATTGCCATCAGGGTGATCCCAAACTTTAATTCTTTGCACACTGTGATATTCCCTGGCTCTCAGTCATGTAGCATCCCAAGAAAGATACTGTTGAAAAGATGGGCTTTTGTTCCAGTGACAAGCTTTGGGTTATTAAAAGCATCCCACAATTTCCCAGAGACAACTCAGTCTTTTCTCCTCCTGTTCAATTTTATTTGGCTCATTGTCCAGGTGCAGTGTTGGTCTGAGATATAGTTACTCATGAATCCTTTCTTTTTTCTTTCCTGTGCAACTAGTTAAGAAAAAATCCTTTGATTGACAATGGCTTTTCCTGAGGAGGCTCTGCATTGTTCCAGGGCTTGATAAAATCAGCATAATGCTATCCACAAACAACAGAATCTGGAGGAACTCATCATCTATAGGGAATCCTGCTTCTGATTGAAAACCGTTTGGGGCATCCCCATAATGGCATAAAGACATTGGCAAACATGCATCGTTGTTTTCGTCTAGTTTGATATTAATAATCAGAGGGTGGTAGAACAAAGTGATTTATGTTGCATCTTTCAAGGAAACTTGTATGTTTTGACATATGTTGGAGAAAGGACTTTTACACAGCATTTTTGTTCTGTCTAATCAAATTTTTTTCTAGTCAGCAAATACTAAATAAAATGGTATCTTGTATTCTCTGCACCTTTCAGTCAGATGTGGTTACTTTGAGAATAGAATATGTGAAAGACTGCCTGTTCCCTTCACTTATTTTCATCAAGGATTTTCTAGATGCATGCACAGATTATTCTAATAAAATTTGTAGAGATAAGAAAGCAAGTATATGGTTCAGTAACCATTGATATTTTCTGAGTTGGATTTTTTAAGATAAAAACAATTGAAAACATTTTCTAAGCTATAGACATCCTACCTCTTTTAGATATCTCGAGAGCTGGTCACTGAGAGTCCTCTAAATTGTGATGCTTCCAACAGACCTCCTCTTCCTTTTGTCATTGTAACCTACAGACTCAAACCATCTTTGCTTTCCCAGAATATCACCTCTGTTCTGGTCTCATTTTTCTTCCTTTAAAATTTTAAGTCTTTAGTTAGTTCAACTTTATACTATTTTTGATCCTTGAATCTCCTGTCCTCTTATCCTATCACCAGTCATCATTTTCCTAAACCCTAATCTCATATTACTTCCACTATCTTTCTTATCTACTTTTGTGCTTAGGCTGCATATTAGTGCTAGAGGAAGTCCAATCTCATTTGGTAATGAAAGAAAAACCCATTTATAAAGCACCTGCTATGTCAGATACTGTAATTTATTATTATTATTATTATTTCATTTCATCCTCTCAACACCCCTGAGAGGTAGGGTATATTGTTTTTCCCATTTTGCAGTTAGGGAAGCTGAAATAGACAGAAATTATGACTTACCCAGGGTCACATGGTAGATATTTGAGACAGGATTTGAGCTCAGGTGTTTCTGTTAAAAGGCCAAATCCCCTATCCACTATACCACCTGATGGCCAACCAAGGAGAGATTTGGAACCTTATCTCAGGATGCCAAACCTTTTATTCTTCCCTCATTGACTCTGTTGTACCTCTTTTCTTTTTCTTTTTCTTAAAAAAACCCTTATCTTCCAAGGAATAATCAATACTGAGTACTGGTTCCAAAACAGAAGAGCAGTTTGAGCTAGGAAATAGGGGTTAAGTGACTTGCCCAGGTTCACACAGCTAGGAAGAGTCTGAGGCTGGATTTGAATCCAAGACCTCCTGTCTCTAAGGACATGGTCTCTAGTCACTTAACTACCTTGCTCCTTTCTTCTTAAATCATGCTGCCACCTCACCCTTCCTTTCAGCAAAGTATGCCAGTTCATGCTGTACTTTTAAATTTGAGGTGATCTGTTGCTAGGATCCTTTCATCTTTAGTTCCATACTTTGAACCATCTCAATATCTCTTTCCCTGACTCTAATCGTCTCTTCCCTTGTTTTATTCTTGGAGGCTGAGGTGATTCTTGCCCATTTTGGGTCTTTGTTTACAAGATCCACATCTTACCCCTAATTTTGGTTGTACCTCAGAGACTTGTTCTTGTCTATCTCCTTATTTTCATTCTCTACAGTCTATTTTGATAATCAAATGTTTTCAGGTCTTCAATTTTTATGTCTAATCCAATGACTCCCAAATCTAAATATTCAGCCCTCACCTGTTTCCTAAGATCCAGCTGTGCATCTTTAATTTCCTGATGGATATCCCTATCTGCATGACCCATAAGCATCCCAAACTCAAAATGATACTACCCTTCTTTGCAGCCTTGGAGTCATCTTTTCACTCTTCCTCAGGTTATAATCAGTCAGATAATAAGGCTGGTCAGTTTGACTCCTCGACATCTCTCTCATCCATCTTATCCTC
This sequence comes from Gracilinanus agilis, assembly GCF_016433145.1. Taxonomy (NCBI): domain Eukaryota; kingdom Metazoa; phylum Chordata; class Mammalia; order Didelphimorphia; family Didelphidae; genus Gracilinanus; species Gracilinanus agilis. The sequence continues at coordinate 470,544,966 of NC_058130.1, read as the reverse complement.
TCTACTTTCATCACAGTAACACAAGTTCAGGCTTTTATCACCTCTTGTGCAAACCAATTTTAATAATATCCGTACTGATTCCCAGACATCCTGCTACTCCCTTTTTGAATCTATCTCAGCACCAGCTGCCAAATAGATATTCCTCATGTGCACATATCACTGTGTGACTCCGCTGATCAATGATGCAAATGGTAGCAAAGTGGAGGAAACACTGGCCTTGGAGTATGGAAGACCTGAGTGCACATTTCATCCTAGATCTTTACTGAGTGACCCTTGGCAAGTCATGTAAGTTCTGTTTGCTCTAATTTCTTAGACCGTACAATGAGCATAAAAAAAGCCCATAACTTACAAGGTTGTTGTAAGGATCAAATGAGAAAATAATTGTCAAAGTGAATGGCACAGTTTTGGGCCCATAAGTGCTATACAAATATTTATTCTTTTCTCTTTCCATTTAAAGAGGCTTCTATGATTCCTTGTTGCCTATAGGATAAAATACAAATTCTTGTTTGGCATTTAAAGACTTTTACAATCTAGTTCCAGTTATCTTTCCAGGGTGGTTTCATGTCTGCCCCCTCAATCACTTTCTACTCTAGCAAAAATGGAGGCATTTGCTGTTTCCTGTGTCAGATTTCCCATTGCTAATTTCTAGACCTTTCTGAAATCTATTCCATTCTACTCTTACCCTTTCTAATTCTGCTTCTTGTTACTATCTCCTTCATTCACCATTTATTTTGTACATATTCTGAATTTACACATTTGTTAACATATTCTGTCATCCCATTAGAATGTTTCCTTAAGGCAGAACTGATTTATTTTAGTCTTCCAGTACCTGATAAAGAATACTAGAAAGTGGATAGTGATCTGTTCTTAGAGTCATGAACACTTGGATTAAAATCTTTTCTATAGTATATACTGAGCAAGTTGCTAACAGTTTGGGTGCGCAAGGCCACATTCTAGCCATATTAGTTGAAGAGCCCTTAGAGACCTATGTTTTTTGAGAGAGTGTTTCTTTCTTTTTTCTTTTTTTTTGCCTTGATTTCTCTATACGGATAAAAGTATAGTTCCAGCAAAGGGTCTCCAATGTCTATTAGTAGGTAGATAAAACAAAATAACTTGTTCATTGATTATTTGAAAAGTTAAGAATAAATCTGAAGGTACAGAGTAACTGGAAGGATTTTGATGTGCTCCACTGATATAGGGGATTTAAGATAAAGGATGAGTTTAGGGGAAAAGTAAAGGAGTTCTATTTTGGATACTTTGATTTCGAGATGCTTATTCAAGTGGAAATGTCCAGTAAATAGTTGGTGATATGGTGGTGGAGTGAAGATTGAGGACTAGATACATGAGGGGGTCATCTACCCAGAGATACTTAGAGTTAATGAAGTTATCAAGAGGAAGAATATATACATATGTATATATGTATATGTGTGTTGTGTCTGTGTTACATTAAAAAGAATAGTAGATTTAGAGTTAGAGGACATGAATATGAATCTTGGTTCTGCAACTTACTGGGTCTAAAACTCAAGTCACTTTACATCTCTTGGCCTCTGTTTTCTCATCTGTACAATAAGTGGGTTGATAACTTTCAGCTCCAAATCTATGATCCTATTAAGTACACGGATTAATATTAAAATACCACAGTATTTTCAATGTAAAAATTTCATACGAAAGTAGTAGCAAAACTCTTTCATGCTCTATGAAGAATACATATGGTCCACTTCAGAGACAGATTCTACATTATAAATTGCAAGCTTGTGAAAAGTGATTGCTTCCTGTTATAAGAAATAAATGACGGGATTTCTTAGACATCTGCTGTTACCTCCAAGGCTCTGAAGGATTCAGATGGCTTTACATAGATTGTAAAATTAGAGGGAGCCTTTTTTTACACATCGTGTATCCTCTATTGTGTCTACTATAGCATTCTTTTAGAATGGTCTGTTATTGTGATAGGAGGCCTGATATAAGCAATTAACTTCCTTCTCTGTAAAGAGTCTACCTTTTGTCCCTGTGATTTATTCTTGTGGAGCTTTAAAAAGGTACTCTGTGGGCAAAGAGAGGCTGGTCTTCCTAGTATTTCTACATTTCTACATTATTCACATTTTTTAAACCATCTGAGAGGTGGCTATTGCCCTGCTTTTCAGACTGCCCTGTCACTCTATGACACTGTCATACCTAGTGTTTTGTAGATGATAGCTTGGGTGATTTCCTTGGTGAATTCTTTTTACTTTGAGGCTGTATGGAACTATATCAGTCAGCAGGGATTTCAGCCCTGTCACCTCCTGTGAGTATACACTGAGAACTTTAGTTAATGCCCTTTAACTTCCTAGTGATCTCTGTAGGACATTTGGGGGCTATTGACAAACAATTCAATGAGGAAATGAGTTTTTTCTTTTTCCTTTTAAATTTCTTAATTCCTTTTGTCACCACGATGTTTGTGCAGCTAGAATAAGGCCATAGCCTCTACTCATCTGTAAAGTATTATGTATATATGAGAAATATCCGAAGCATATTATTCATTGTCCCCCAAAAAGTGACTAAAGAAAAACTATGGCTAATTTTTATATTTCCTCTTGCCACATGCTCCTTCCCACATTCTCCAGAGGGAATATTACTTATCCCATTATTTTCTGAACTTTTTCTGAATTTTTACTGACCTCTAGAAGCAAATGTCTGCAAATAACACCTTCTGTTTTGAAGCACACACACAAATTTAGTTTGAATTTTACATATGAGTACATTATGTATCTACATATGTAGGTCTATATATTTAATATACATAAAATTAACAAATAATGGAGCATCTAGTCACCAAGAAATATAACAATATTGTTTGAAGGCAGTGTGGATCAGGAGGAAAAATGCTGAACTTGGAGTTAGGAGACCAGGTTATGAGTGAAAGTTCTGTCATTTATTAGTCATGTGATAATGACTGAACTACCTTTCTCACTGGTCATTCCAAATATCAAACAAAATAAAGCAGGTAAGATGCCTCATACATATGATCATTTAAAATATACATACATATATTTTATGCTAGTTTGAAGAAACCAATATCATATTGCTTTCTTGTGTGTATTTTATCACTTTTCATAAACGGAGACAATTATTTGATGATGATTCTCCCCTCCCCTCCACTTCCCTTCCCTTCCCCCCAAATGAATTGCGTCTTTATATGGTATGGAGGAAAAATACCTTGATTTGAAGTTAAAGGATATTATTTTGAATTCTATTCTAGAACTTACTACCTGTATCCTGTAAAGCAAGTTGCTCAGCAAATTCCTGGTCTTCCTTTTGTGCTAGAGGATGGCACTGGACTAGCTGGCCTAAAAGGATGCATAGAGACAGGAGAAACTTAAGTTTGAATCCTGTTTTTGACACTTAATTGTGTGTACTGAGAAAGATAGGTCACTCCTCAGTTTTTGTGAGATTGGAAAATGTTGCATGTATTATCTTCTTCATGAGATTGCAAGGCAAACCACATAAGATAATATATGCAAAGTATGTTGTAAACATCCAGCTACATAAATGTCTGCTACTATTATCTCAGTGTAGGACAGTGAAAAATGATTGTATGCCTTGGAACAAATTCCATTATTACTTTGCTTTCTCACTTTTAGAAATACTTTATGTTCAGTAAATATTTTTTGTATTCCTCTGTCCTGGTCCTTGTGTGAAGTGACAGCCACAGCACTATCCTGATAAATTAGAATGACAATGTTTACTAAATTGGTAGGAAATCCGGAATTTCTGTACAAAAGGAAGACAACCAGATATTTTTGATAGCCTTACTGACCTTTTCAGTCCTTTACTCAACTTTTAAGCACACTCATCTTTCTAAAAAGTGACACTTAAAATGTTTTAATAAGAACTTAAAGCATGAATGCTTTCTTTCACGAGATGGCAATAGTCACTGCTGACAGATTAGAAAAAGAAAGAGAAAAGAAAAACGGAAACAGTTACATTGTCATGACTAATTAAGAGAGTGCTTTTTTGGGATTGTGTCAAAATTTCCAATGAGATAGGTTTTATGCTCTGAATATAGAGGAGAAAAGTCTATTTCCAAAATTGATTTAAAAGCAATTCAAAGCCAAGATAAAATAGTTGTTTAGTGTGAGGTTAAAGAGACTTTTTAAAGGCAAAAGTTTAGCACTAAAATGACCAATTCTCTAAGTGAAAAGTAGTGACTTTAATGGAATGTAAAGAATTGTATACTTGGGAGAATGTTGCCTGTGATACACAGTAAACTCATTCAGAAAAGAGGCCAGACTTCTCATTCTCTGCTTCCTTCTCTTCCTCATTCCAACATTACTGATTTTCTCACCCTGAGAAAGACAAGAAACAGACTAGATCTCCCCTTAATTTCCAGAAACATTTTAAATAAAACTGCCCCAATCTTTATTTTTCCCTGACTTGTTGATTTGGAATCTTTGCTTTTTTCAGCCTGGGGGTTGTTTGACTTTGTGATAGTGACACTTTCCCTGAGTGTTTATTAGCATACTGTGAAGTCTCAGCATCTCCCCAGCAGGAGCAGGCTTCCTTTGAGAGTCCATTGACTAACAGGATTCAGTCTGGGCATGCGCATTTGGCAGCATTCATCACCGGAACCAAAGTGGTCTCTCCCAGACCCCTGAGTTTTTGCTTACAGGGAGAGGGCAAATCAGCAATGACTGGGGGCAAGTCTTGCTAAACTGGAAAAATGAATTAGACATACTGCTAAACAGAATCTGAAAACCTACTCTTCACAGTAGAAGGAGAAGAGGTTAGAGCAAAAGTTGCTTACCATTCCCACTTGGGAACAGAAACACAATTATGGATGTATTATCATCCCTTCTGACAACTTGAAATTTGCCTTTAGGTTCTGTTGGATGAAGAAGTGTGTGGGCCCTGGGAAGATGCTTCCTCTCCCTTCCTTTGGCATCACCAAAACCCTCTGTCTTTCTTTTACCTCTGAAAGAAGTAATCCTTGATAAAGAACAAAATAAGCATCTTGGGACGAAACAAATATTTCCCACTTTAAAAAAAATGGAAGAAAAGTTATGGTAAATGCTTTGACCTCTAAGGCATAATCCTTTAAGATATACGGCATAAAATTGGGCAGCTCAGGCTTACATAAGGTTTTTGAGAGCATAAATTGTAACAATTGAGCTGCAAGCTTCATGTTCTTAAATCACTTCATTATTTTTTTCGGGATTTTGAAAGCAGAGCTAGAATATGGTTGATTCTATCCGCTTAGAAATAAATAAGCAACCAACCAGTGACTTTTTGCATTTTACTGTAGTGCTTGGAGTCCTTTGGAACCTTCTTCTTATGTAAAGAATTATAACAATAATTCCCCCACCCCAACTCCTTTCAAATTTTGCATCTAGGTAGACTAAACCACTGTCTCTGTTACATATAATGAAGATATATATCTATATCTATATATCTATATATATATCTGTTATTTGCTAAATTTTTCCTTTTTTTTTTAATAGATATCTCTTGGGTAGGAGAAAGTCCCCCTAAAACAAAAACAAACTCTTTCCCTCTTATTAAAGATGCAGAGACTTTAATAAAAGAGAGAGGTTAAAAGTAAAGCCAACCTGGCTGAAGGCACTGTCTGATGGTTAAGACTGCCTCTGTGGGAGTAAGTTTCTTGGGTCACTGACTATCACCTTGGGAAAGATCTTTGCAGGAACCCATTTTCTTCTTTTAAAACAGATAAAAGTTACTAAGACTTTACTTTTAAATGGAAGTTGTTTTTTTTTTAAAGGTAAACATGGTGTAATTGTGTCTTAAAGTTATATTATGTATCTTTACAGAAAAAAAAAGATGCAACACAGACTACATGTGAGCATTACTATAGGACAATCAAAGACTGTGACACCAAATCCCCACTCTGTTTTTTTTCTTCTCTGTGTGATCTTGGGTAAGTCATTTAACATGTTGGTTCTTTTTATCTTCATCCATAGAACAAAGGTTTGGGATAGAGGATTTCTGAGACCCCAGAAGGCTCTAATACTACAGAAACTGTGAATCCTTTTATGATCCTGAAGGTGAGGGACAGGAGAAATATCAAGTCCAAAAATATTTTTGTCCTAATCTCTGATTATATTAGGGTATGAAATTCCAGATAAGGAAAATCCCTCTAATAATTATAATAATGACAGCTAAGTGGTTTATATAGCATTTCAAAGTTTAAAAAGCAATTTATGTGTTATCTAATTTGGTCATCACAACAACCCTGTGATATGGCTATTATTAGTGTTCTCATTTTATAAGAGAAGAAACAGAGGCTGATAGAAATTAGATGAGTTGCCTACGGTAACGAGAAGACTTGCTAATTAAAAGCACTGGGCTTGGAGCCTGGAAGATTTGAATTCAAATTTCCTAGTAGTGTGACCTTGGGCAAGTCACTTAACCTCTGGTTGCCTGTCAAAAGGCTCCCCTAGATCCACTGGAGAAGGAAATGGCAAACCATTCCAGTGTTCTTGCCAAAAAAAAAACCCATGGATGCTATGCTATTTGGTCCCTGGGGTCAGGGAGAGTTGGATATATGCCTGAACAACAACAAACAAAGGGTCACACCTAAGGTAAGTATTTGAAATGGTTTCAAATTTATCCATCCATGCATATCTTCAAAAGTTCTGTAATTTGTAATTTTAGAGAATGGTTTTGGGAGCCCTGAGAGGTTAAGTGAATTTCTCTGGGTTGCACAGTTAGAATGTGACAGAAGTAGATTTTGAACACATATTTTCTTAACTTAGGCAGTTCATTTTCTCTCTTTCATTATTTTCTCTCTTGAGTTATTATTAAAGTTGTATTTTGCCGTGGACTACCTATTATTTTTCAGGGACTATGATATGCCTCGCTACAAATCTAAATCCATGAAATAATGAGTTTTGTTAAAATGGATGCATTCCATATTTTATAAACAAACAAAAAAAATTCTTTAACACCGAATACTGAGTTTTGTTCTATCACATACCATAGCTAATCTTTGGAATGGATGAATGTACCAGCATTAAATTGCAACGCACACACTACATTTTCCAGTATTTTAATGAGTGATTTGGTTTAAAAATATTCTTCCTTATACATTAAGTTGAAAAACAATACATAATGTTTACATATGTCTGTGTTTGCCGTCTTAAACGTGTGAGTCAGTTTTAACAAATAGGTGACCAGACATTTGCGTGTTTGTGATGTTATGAAGATACAATACAATATTTTCATTGGGCGGTACCTGAGTAACACAGCATTCCAGACATGACCACTAGCCGCACAACAAGTTTTAGCCAAATTCTTAAAAAAAAAATCTTCTCAATTCATGGAGCATTTAGAAGGTGAAATTGTTCCAAGGTTTAAAAACGAGAGGTAATATTCCATGGTTATAGGGCTATATATCTTAAGCTTTAGCTACCTTCATAGTAACTGTAACATGTAATAAGTCATTTTAAACCTGGCTGTAAAACCTAGCTATGATGATAATAATTATTATTTTTTATTTTTTTCATAAAATATAATGCAAAATTTAATTTAGATAATGAAAAGCTATTAGGTTATCTATCTGTCTGTCTGTCTGTCTGTCTGTCTGTCTATATATCTTATTCAGGTTAGTTCTACCTGGAAGTACCATTTCAGAAAGTGCTTAGGACATCCATCCTCACTTCTTTTGTGGCTCTACCCTTGATTCTCTGGAGTTTTCCATTTTGTCCTACACAATTCCTTATACTTCTGACCTCATTTCTTGATCCTTTCTATATGTTGCTGTCCCTCATTAGAATCTAAACTACTTGAGGGTAAGGACAATCTTATTTTTTTTTTTTGCTTTCATTTGTATTCCCAGTATTTATGACATGAGTAAGAGTTTAATAAATAAATTATTTGCCTGTCTATTAGAGACTCTGTTTTATCTAAAATGAAAGGCTAAAGAGCAATTACTGAAATGATCAAACTACTTTTAACATAGTATAGCAAACACATCACTGTTTAACTTGATAAGCCCATTTGAAGTAAATAAGTCAGTTGAAAGGTCTATATTTAGGATGAATTAACTCTTGCCTTACTATGACATAGTCCTGAGGGTTTATGTTCCAAGGTTGTCATGTAGGCAAGAAAATGCTATGGACTTTCTAGTATTTTCAGTAATAAATTCCCTTGGACAGAGTATCTTATATTGAATTCAGTTCATTTGCAAGCCAAAACATTTAAGGAGTATCATTTCATTATAGTATTCTTGTACATATATACAAAATATGCCCCAGCCAGCAAGGGAGAAAACAACCCAACAATCGTGACTAATTTTAGTCTTTTGCTTTTATTGGGTAAAGATCTTTTTGAGGGTCTACCCTCAGGTATGGCCTTCTGGTGAGTTTAGTTCATTCTTTCCTCTCTTTCTACTGATGACCTGAAAGTATTTGTAGTCTTCAAAATAGCAAGGACTATTCTGCTTATGCTTTTTTTTCTCTCTGAATTTTCCCACAACCTTTGAAAAGTCCTAGTTAAATATGTGCCAAAGGCTATTTCTGACTTAATGTTGTAGGCAGAAAAATATTTCTTTTCTTAGGCCTTTGAAAAATGTTAGAAGGGTATCTCAGTGCCATTGATTGAGTCTATTTATTTATTCCCAGAGTTTGAAGTTACGGCCATTCTATTTTGATGGAACTATTTATTTAAAACAAGCTGGAAAATCAAAGGCAGCTTATATAGCATGTAGGGAATAGTGTTTAACCCAAACGATCCCAGAGCAAATGAACTTTCAGATTATTTGATTATTTTAGAAACTAAAGTCGATGTTTTGGGTTTTATTTATAGGTTTTGCCTTTCTACATTCTTTGGCCTCTTTGAATTGCTTGGTATTTAGGGATTTTCATCTTATAAATATATTTATATTCTTATTTCTATATTATATATATATATATATACATAGCTGAATATATGTATACATATAGGCACATATGTCTGAGTACTACTCCAGGTCTTCTGGAGAGATTCAGTTTATTCTGAGGCTTCTATAAGTTTTTCAAGGGAAGAATTGTTTTTATCTTCACTAAGAGAATATGGCATTTGTGTCTACTTGATTATAGTCAGGAGATTTGGATTCTACTTCCTGGATAGTCCACTAATGAGCTATTTGATCATGGAGAGGTCACTTAAGTTAATAATTGAATTCAATTCACCAAACATTTAGTAAGCATTATGTGCTGGCCCTTGCCTAAGTACTGGGCATACAGATACAAGAGTGAGACAGTCCCTGCCTTCCAGTGGCTTGGGGATTCTCTTCTTCAAGTGGCAAAAAAGAAGCAAAAATCTTAAGGGAAGTAGATTGACATGAGTAGAAAAGTCCAGAAACCACTTGGAGAGGGACTAGTTTTTCCTTGACATGTTTCCTTCAGGGGCTAATTTGTAGCCTCAACCTTCAGAATGATCTTTGGAGAAAACTTTTCCAGCAAGCTCTCTCTGTTACCTAGATTTTCACTTTTCAGTCCCTCCTTTCTTCTCTCTCATACTGATAGTAACTGTGGTTTTCACAACAATACAGTGAATTCTGAGTACCTAGTGCATAATGTACCATTAATAGATGCTTTTGATTGGTTTATTAATAATCAAGTATATGGAGTTTCTTGGAAAGGCAACTTGTTGAGCTCCAACTAAGAACGTATAATTTTCAGAAGAATGAATTCTTTGATTGCAATCACATATAACCCCGAACAGGATCATCTTTAGCCCTAATAAACAGGGAAAATGGACATACCGTGTTCCACTGGTGCTTTCAGTGTCACTCTCTGAAACAGTGACCCAGTCATGCCTTAACTTATTTTTTTTTAAACTCTACCTCTTATTACCTCTTTGTGCTCTGTGGATTTGAGGTTTTTTTTTTGGCCTTCCATTTACCCAGTCTGGCTATGAAAGAGGAAGATCAAATTTACATACTGATCCTTGGCAATGTAATTCATTTTAAACCAGTATCCATTCCACCTGAAACTCAAGGATACTGGGAAGGAAAAGGGCAGAGGGGTAATTTCTACAAAGGACCTAGGCATTATTTCTTCTAATCTCTTCCCACTTTCCAATTACAAGTGGACACTCTTGGGTTAAATTTTTTCATTTCAAGATTTTTTAAATTAGTTTGTTCAGCCCTTTTATTTATCTTTCTGATAGACTAACTCAAAATTGAGAAAGGATACTGAAATTTCCTGTGATTATTGTGCTATGTTAAATTTTTAAAAAGTAAATCTTGGACCTTGAGTCACTGTCTTAAAATGCCTTGGTGAGTCTGCATTTGATCAGCAAAATGTCTCTTAAAACAATGGGCAAATGAGCTTGAACCTCTATATGATTAAAAAAACAGTTCACTTGAGGGGATTTTAAGATAAAATGCCATGAATTTTCATTTCTGAATATTATAGTAGTCTTAAAGATGTGTTTAAAAATATATATGTTCTAATTTGAAAAATAATTAGCCACAGAGGTAGTATAATGAATATATAATGAAAGTTCATGATATTTAAAAAGAAGAATAAACCATCTAGATGGGAATAGGCCTATTTTCTCAAAGAATCGCCGTGTGATCAGCAGGTTTCATCACAGGTGGTGAAAACACTCGTCAGAGATAGTTGCTTCTTTTACTTGTTTATTCAGTGTCTGGAGAATTAATGCCAGTGCTGCAACTATTAAGTAGCTTGTAAGTGAAAGCTGATTCTGCCAACCCTGTTCCTGAGTCATTAGAAGATACAACCACTTGTTCTTATGTCCTTTCTGCGTGGCTGAATTTCCTTAATGACCAATTCATTGTGTTTTGTCAAGCATGACACCTGAAAGCTGTGATCTCCTTAATGAAGGATCCATTAGTCTTTCAAGAATGTATATGAAAGAGGAAAAAAATCAATTCAATAAAAGGCATCCCCTTGAAAAGACCCCAATGATTCCATGAATGAAATTTACACAAAATAAGACTCCCTTCCTGCATTTTTAACTGATTGAAATGCTTTGTGATAAGTACTTGAGGAATCATAACAAGGGACCCTTTAAAGATTGTGAGCCCAGTTGACCAAACACTTTCTATTTCCATGAAAGATTTGGAAGGCTCTGATTCCTTGCCAGCCACATTTATATATAGCAGAACATTCTCTCAAGAAAGTAAGCCATTATGCATTGTCATCTCTATTTCCTTTGAACCTTGGAAGCGTAATTTCTGAAAAAGTCTGCTTCAGAGATCGTCACCCTGTTGCTATGTGTTGTATTCCTCTTACCTGAGCGTATCAGGTGCTATTGTTAATAACTGCCAGGAAACAGAGACCAAGAATGGGACGAATATAATCTTTTGTTTATCCACACTTGCATTTCACCATTCATTGTCCCTTTCCTGTTGGAAAGGTCTTTTGTTCGAGCATCTAAAATTCATTAGATCTTCTGAATCTGTGGAGATCAGTGAGGAGAGCAATAAATGAATCATCCTGCTGCTCTCACATTGAGTGACTACACTAAGACTTTTTAATAATAACAGCAGTTTTTAGCTATTACTTCAGTCTTTTTTAAAGCACCTAAGACTTCAGGGATTAAATTCAAGATAGTCTGTAGTGTAGATATCCATTATAATATTCCTGCTGGTTATCAGGATAATACTGACATCATAAGGTTTCTGTATAACTGTGGGGAATAAATTCATATACTATTATGAACATAGTGAAATAATTTGCCCTGTAGTATAAATGAATTTTTTTTATGATGGTGAATCTAATAACAAGTTTTTTTTCCATTTTACTTCTGGAGCAGTAATGACTTCTGTTGTCATTTTGCAATATTGCTCATATAACTATTTAGAATACTTCTATTATTACTATTATTTTTTTCATGAAGTGATTTTTGACCCTCATTCTTTTCTTCCTTTAGCCAGATAATTTCCTTGAAGTTAGCGTAAAATAGAGTAACAGGGACCCAGAATAGAATTCTGATTGCAAAAAAGGTGGGTATAATCACTTATTTTCCCTAAGGTTGGATATTTTTAATCTTGCATTGTAAAGATCTTCCTAATGACCTTGTTCTGATTAATAATCAGAGTGAGATATTATGGCATTATACATTTAAGACACTTTTTCCTCCACTTTCCTTCTTCCTTTTCTCCTCTATCCTCCTTTCTTCCTTCCTACCTTTCTAGATGAATGTAAAGAACACTGGCTCTTGAATTAGAAAACTTGGGTTCAAATATTGTCTTTGATACGTACTATCCTTGGTGACCATGGGTGAGTCATTTAGTTTCTATAGGCCTTCATTAATTTATTTGTAAAATTAGGGGATTAGACTTCCTAGGCTGTAAAATTCCATCAAATTCAGGGTATCTGAATAACACTGTATACTACTTTTGTTTCCAATGTGTATGGTAGTTTCTTGTATGATCCTGGGAAAGACCTTTAATTTCTTTCCTTTCTTCCATGGATTCTAAATCTTTTTTTTGTGTCATAGAGCCCTTTAGAAACCTATAGACCCTTTCTGAAAATAATGACTTTATTTAATGTAAAAAATGAAATATGAAGGATTACAAAGGAAACTATCTGGATATTGTTATAAAATATTTAATAAAATATTTATGTTATAATATATTTTATATTATATTTCATATAAAATAGAATTTTTTTAAGTCCATGGATCCCAGGCTAACAGATCCTTCTCTAATTTTACAGTGTTAAAACAGTATTAGAATTATTGTGAGCCTTCATCTTTAACATGGATGCTTATATGAGAAATTAAGAATTTTATATTTTTAAAGCATATTTCAACCTTTTGTTTAGCAATATTACATAGAAAAAATGCAAACCCAAAATTTCCCTGCTCCTTTCTCTAATCAGAAATTTTAATTTTGTATTTTGCTCAGTGTTCAATATTCATTTAAGCAAACATTTCATTAAGTGCTTACTACCATATAGACAATATATTATGTTATATAATGGTGACATTTCAAAGTTTGGAAAAGACCAGAGTTGTACTAGACCCCAAACTGGGAGATCTCTGTGTGAACATTTACACCTCAGAAAAAAAAAAAGTTACAAATCAGGGATCGATTTATTTTTTTCTTGATTGGATATTCTTTAGAAAGTAATGGGAAATATTTATAATTGAGGTTAAACTTAAAAAATGTGTCATGCATGCTTTTTTTGTCTTCTGGAGTACTAGTAGTTAAACATTTACTAGCATACCAATGGATACCACTCTGGCCTTGCCCTCATGTAACTTAAAGGTTAATAGAAGGATATAGCAGATATACAAAATAGAATGTGATGTTTTAAAAAGAGAAGCACAGAAAGTGCTCTTCTGAGGTTCAAGGGAGATAAAATAATTTCTTCTGGAGGAAGCAGTTAGAGAAGTCATTTGTGGAGGGAGAGGCATTTCAGCTATATTTTAAGTTTGTCCAACTTATAGAAGCATATGTTGGGTATTATAGCAAAAGAATTTAGGAACTGAAACAGAAAATATTTTACCTAATTTTTTCTACCTTTGAAAATAACAAAAACAAAAAATACCTACATAAAAACTCTCTGCTGAATACCAATATTGTACATGGCAATGTCTAATACTAACTACTGGGGAAAAGCTGATCATGGAAATTGGAGCAGATCCAGAACCATAATATATCTACTAAATCTTGAGTTAATTCCAAAATTGCAACTCATAACATTCAAAGTTAAAAACAAGCCCAAAATATTCTAATTTTTAAAAGAAATGAACAATCTAAAACATATTTAGAAAGTGTATTAGTCCTATAATGAGGTTTTAGAATGGATGTGTTTTGCTGTTTCAAAGATAGGTGAGATTATTGCAATAAAAGACCCTTCATTGAACCAAGGAAATTCTTGAGATTTAATATCACAACATAGTGTTTACTGAAGAGTAAGCAAAAATCAAACAGGAGGAACTTGGTAATAAAGATATTATTGAGTCAGTTGAGGAAAAACAAAATGAATTAACTGGCACATGCAAAAACAATTTTTGTAAAGTGTATATACATAAATTCTGCCTAAACAGACCCATGGTAAAGTAGGACCCACTAAACAAGCAAGGCCTGGCAGAACAAGCTTAGGACTAACTCCAGCCAGTTCCCCAGGAATTTACTCCTTGAAAATGGGAGCATTGTGAGTATTGTAAGTCATTTAACAAGTAGGTAACAAAAGGGGATTTATTTAACCAGAGCAACAGAATGGTCAATAAGGATAGGCAACTAAGGACATCTTAAGCTGAATCGATTGAATGAGGTTTCCTTGCTGAATTATGGATTATATTGCACTGGTCATGTCCCAAGGCTCAATGATGCTCCTGGAGCTATTTTGTATTCAGATAACAGGAACAATCTTAGTCCTTAGTCCTCTGAGTCAAACAATTTTCAGAGGAATGTCTCAATACCATTTAAGGAAAAACTAGCTTTACTTGCATGAGAGGAGAGGTTAGGATATTGCTCCTACTATAGATATTACTTACTTAGAAGACTAGGGAAACAAGATAGAGCAAGTGAGGAAGGGGGAAGGAGTTTTCTAGATGGCAAGAAGAAGGCACATAATTAATGAAGATTGCTGGTTATATTCTAGCAACTCACTAGACACAAGTAGTCCCTTAGCTGCAATAGGGAATGGTAGTAGTGTTTTCCTTGACCTTAATTTTTAGTCCTATATCAGGTATTCAAAGATAATTAAAAAAACCCTTAGGATAATGATTATGTTGTGTTTAGAACTACTTTTGGGAAATGCATTTGGGAAATATGGTCAAAAGAGCACCTGAGCTGCATTCAAATTCTGATCCTGCCATTTAGTGCTTATGTGACTTTGGACAAATACCTTAATCTCTCTAGGAATATTGGTCTGATCCTCTAAAAAGCAGAAGATGCTGTGCAGGGGACTTTCAAACTTCAAATCTTGAGATTACTACAGAATATATTCTAGTAGATCTTTCTTATTCATAAAGACAGTTCCTTTTCCCCTTTCACTAAGCCTGAATCTAAATATAGACAATTGAACAATTAAAATCATAATACAGACCAAAAAATTTTAGTTATGAACCACCCATTTTTCACTTGATTTTGTATGTAGAGGTAGCCACCATCTTAAAGCAAAGTTAAAAAATATATGATTCTTATAAAGAATGTTCTCTGGCATGATCAGACATCTGAACCTGGGGCTTTTAAATACTGCGATATTTATTTAGCTAGTAACCATAAACTTGAGAAGAGAAATAGGCTTTTAGATATAAATCCTAGAATTTCATTCTTATACAGTTTGTTAAACTCTGACATGGTCTTCTACTATTCCAGAACTAGCCCTAGGAATAAACTAAATGTGATAAATTAGGCTGAAGTTGAAGAAAAAGATCTCATTGTCTCATTGGTATTGGACCTGAAGTTTTTTCCTGAAAGCTGAAGTAAATACTGGCACAAGAAATAGAAAGCTTTTTGATTTAGATCAAGCTTATTTCAATGGAATTATGTACATTATAGTCTAAGGAATTATAATTGCATTCTGTTTTGGAATTAAAAAAGAAAAACACAAAAATAACTATGATACTATAATGTTGATGGTAAAGAAATACAGTGTAGAGAAATGGCATTAAAGTTAATTTCAGTCATATCAATATAGGAAAAAGGAAAGAAGACAAAGGAAGGGCAAAACATAGCAGGAGTCTGAAGCACAAACATCTTCAGTCTATAAAATCAAAAGGTCCAGAAGAGGAGGGAAATGGCATGGTTTTTTCAATTTAGTAATGGAAGTTAAAAGCAATCTAAGCATTGCTTCTAAAGGGGGTAACCTAAAGTGCAAAACACTCCAGCTGGGAACATTTAACTGTAAATGAATTTTAATTTTGTACAATAGTACATTGCTATATATGGATGGCAGAACTATTGGACAAAGAACCTTCAACCTAAACTAATTTTACTGAATGAAATTTCATGGATGCATGGCCTGAAACCAGCAAGGGTACTGCTATCAGGAAGATAATGAGACATGGGTATCAAGGTATAAATCACAAAGCAATCTTGCTATTTTGTTAAATAAATAAATAAATAGATGGAGCTCCTTGATCAGAGCTCTTGGGGGAAGTTTCTGTATCCTGTCTTTTTTGTAATCTTGCCTTTCTTGTATCAATATCTTTTTATAATTCTCTCCTACTTTGGCCCTACCGGTTTCCCCAAAGCCTTTTAGTCTTCTGTTCAATCCCTGTGAGCAATCCTCTACTGAACTAAGCCTCTTACATAAAAAGATCCATAACCTTATTATCATCTTTTTGGTCTATCAGGTCCTGTATCTCATTTTAATAAGGCTCTAGAGACAAATGGCAGCCTCCAAGACTTTTGAGGTGAAGACAACTGCTGAATTCAAATGGTTTCCGCCTTGAAACTATGCAGAGGCATAAAAAGAAATAACCCTACTGTTTATCCTTTACCCCTACTTCATTTATTGCTTAAATTGGTGCTTTTTTGGGGGGGCAATTATTGCAAATCTTTGTGTGTATGATAGTAGAAATACCTTTACCACATGATAAACTAATTCTTGGACATCATCAAATGACATCTTATCCTCTGTTCCCATTTTAACATAAGGCTAGTAATATTCTAAAATCAAGTTCTTGTTCACTTTTATTGACATAAACATTTTTAATATCTCTAAAATTCAATAGCAAATTTTAACTTTACAAAAAAGTAGCTGACACTGCTATATTCCATCAAAAAGTGCTATTAGACCCAAGTTAGGGTGAATTCTTGGGCTCATATTTTAGTACATTGGAAATGGACTCCAGTATGGAAAAGCCATAGTGTAGATGTATGAGTACTTGAATAAAGCATAGATGTACTAATTTGTTTTTTGAATGTTTTCTTCACTCAAATCATACCCTCTTCTAGAAACTTTTCTCAGTCTCTCCCAAAGCAAGTCCCTCCTCTCTGAGATTACCCCAGTTTCCTTTGCCTACATCTTTTATATACATCATTGTTTTCAGATTCTTTCTCCCATCATCTCCCAGCATCTTGAGGACAGGGACTTTCTTTTTACCTTTTAAGGATTTCCAGTACTAGGTACAGTACCTCACACAGAGTAAGAGCATTGGAGTTTAAATCAATCAAAATGTATACATTCTTTAAAAACTCTTATCCATTGTATTAGATTTGATACTGTGCATTTGTTCCAAAGCAATGGAGCAGTAAGGACTATGCAATTGGGGTTAAGTGACTTGTCCAGGGTCACATAGCTAGGAAGTTTCTGGGGCTAGATTTAAACCCAGGACCTCTTGTCTCCAGACCTAGCTCTTCTAGCTACCCTCCACAAATATTCATTAAATGCTTATTATGCACTATAGTGAAGTTATTCCTACTCACAATGAACTTTCTAATGGAACAAGGGAAACTAGTCAGTAGATGTGAGTTCTTGCTCTGTTGATTACTGTATGACCATCTTTGGTAAGGTCACTTTGCTTCTTTCCTAATTTGTAAAATGAGAGAGAGGCAGCTGGGGTTTGGAGTCATAGGACCTGAATTTTGATGGATTTGTGGGAGTTCAATTTTCTTATTTGTAAATAAGAAATGAGAGATTGGACCAGATGACCTCTTGGTCCTTCCCACCTCTAAATATCCAGAATGGCCAAGAGCCAAGAAGACTGACAAATGGAGAGGTGTCCTTTTCTCTCTTCTTTTCTCCCCTCTAGCTCTGCTTCTTTTTCCTTTCCCCTCAGCTTTCCCTGGCACCCTGAACATAGACCTCTGCTTCAGTGCTCACAGTAAGATGAAAGTTACTGACTCTGTGCCTTATAATGAGACAGAGAACTGCTAGTCCTTACCATCTATTCTGGCATGGCACATTAGGATCATTTTCTGCTCTACCTCTATGCCTTCCAGATACTACCTCCCCCTCTTCCACACTGTCACATGGACTAATGGCATAGCAAAAGAACCATTTGGCTTTTCCCATACCCTGTACATACACCTATAGGACTTCTGGGTCTTTTCATCTGCTCTAATTTTTAAATGTTCTCTCCCGATTAGAAGCAGGAACTATCTATTTTCCTTCTATTTGTATCCCCAATACTTCATACAAAGCTTGGCCACATAAGAAGCACATAAAAATCTTTTTTATTCCTTTAAAATGTGATCTTATGATTCTATGACTAAATAGTTTTAAAGTCTTTTCCAGTTCTCAGTCCTATGATTTATCACTACTGCCATAAAAATATTTTAAAAATAACACCGGATTAAAATAAATTAGTGACAGTAGGATGTAATATATTACTAGGGAAGAACTGTATTTGACTTTATGACCAGAAAAAGGAGGTTAGTTGGTCATATTACAAAGCAGTGACTAATCGGTGGATAGTCTGAGTGTTCCCTTTAGTATTCTAGAGGAAGATAATAAGCATTGTCACCTTCATTGACAATGAGGGTGAGCTCTTTGCTGAGTATGCTCAGGAAGATGAGGAGAAAATTTGCAAAGGATTTGAAGGCATAGCTAGGTTGTAATCTTCAGGTAGTAATCATGCCAAACTACCGAAGTATAAGCTTTAAAAGAGGAATCAAAGGTTTCATAGAATCAAGCTGCTCTTGGTTTCTTTGGCTATACTTTCCCTCTGGGAACTCTTGTGCTTATGATTTTCATGAAAATCTTGAAATTAGGTTTTTTTAAAATAAAAAGTATTAATTGTTCTTTAAATATGCTTTAAGACAAACTTTAGGATGAGATAATCCATCGAGGGATGTGCTTATGTCTGTGTGTGCATGAACACACATTCTTTGGAGCTAACATTTCGTGGTTAATAGTTTTTCTTGAAAATAACAGAATGGAAAACATTAACTGAACATTTCTCAACTAAAAGGAATACATTTTTAGCAACATTTGTAAAGATGAATGTGTTCTTTGAACACGTCCTTTCGCTCTCAAGTCAACCATGACTTGAGGTGCAAAATAATTGATACAGTTCAATTCAATTCAATGTTAACTGTAAGTCAATAATGTCTGAGGTGCTGTGGGATTAATTTAATGAAGCGAGTTAGGGTTAAGACAATAATTGGCTAGGTGCTGATATTTATTGTACTCAAAGTTATATATAACTGGAAGAAAATTTCCAATCATTGGTTAAAGTGGTTGGGAAGTATTTGGCAAGATTATGTAGGCTTTTGATGATTTGTTAATAAGGGATGACTTCATCTCTATGTCATAGTAAATACAAAGGTTAATAATGCAATGAAAAGCAATGGCACCAAGATACCATGAAAGTGTTTATGTATGTTAGTGGTATAGGACTCTTTCTCCTCAGGAATCCAAGAATCCTATCTGATATGGATAATCTCTGGAATTTCTGACATTATCTCCTGGTTGCCAAGGAGTGAAATACATGGCTCTAGGCAAGTTGGAAATGTTCTTCTAAAGCTATTGAGCTGCTATCCAATTTTTACTCTTAAGAGACAAGAACCACTACCCACCAAAACAAGATTTGCTCTGTTGGGGTCTGACACATTTACGGAACAAAGATGTAGTTCTGATTGAGAATATTTGTTAGTTTTTCTGCTGACCTTTTTGTGAGACAATAAATGTAGATTGCAGTGAGGCCCTTTTTTCCTCTGAAAAAGGACTGCTGTGAAATACAAAAGAGAAATACAAGAACAGATCCCTTAAAACTAATAGGAGACCTGTTCTCCCATGCTGTGTCCTCCTGAATGAGACTTTACTCTGTCGCCTCAGTGACTAAGGGGAGTCTAATTTTTAACTGAGGTTGGTATGTGTCTGAGACAAGACTTTAGTCATGCTTGGCTTCATATTCTCAGGAATCTCTTGTTTAATTTAACTTAACTGGGTTAGATTGTAAAGGAGCAACTCCCATACCTGAATTTGAGAAAAGGAATCTAAACAGAAACCTGAAACCATCTTTATTTACATTTTATGGCTTCTGACCTTAAAATAATGAACAACAAATGAGCACAGATAAATGTGATCCCTTTCCCTGATGGAATGGCTGATGTGTAGTTGGTGGGGATGAAGTAGAGTATAATTTATTATATTTAGAACTTCTAACATTTGTTCTTTTGATATTTAATAAATATATGTGCTGTTCTATTTTTATTTCTTTACTTTTGTAAACCAAATCAATAAACACTAACATTTCATTATATGAACACACACAAGAGGCCTGTTTAAGAACCTGAACTTGTTATATATTGTTACATAGTTTATTTTTTTTAAATCTCTCTTTCTCTCTCCCTCTCTCTCTTTCTCATCTGTCTATATTTATTTTGACAAGACAACAAAAAATCCCACCCTGCTCTGTTTGTGTTCATTTCTGTACTTCTCATATATTTGAAGACATGTTTTAATGATTCTCTTTGTCTCTGGCTGTCTGTCTCTCATTGGTATATCTATCACTACCCACTACCTTACCACCTTCACATTCCCTTTCCAAATAGAAAAGTTTGCTTGAGGAGAATAAACCAAATATACATGAAATAATAAGAGATTGCTTAAATGCTGTTCCAGCTGTGTGCTATTTTCTAGAAGTATTACAAGAACCATATAAAATTAGAACTGGAACTTAAAGAAATTACCATCTCTATTAATTTCATTTCAAAATGAAAGACCTGAAACATTGGAGTTTAAGTAATTCAACCTGCACAACAAGTGAGTGGCTAAGCTAGGATCAAAATTCAAGGGCATTGGTTTAGTTTTTGAGAATAGTGAGAATAGAGAATAAAGAAGAAAATATTCATGCAAGATATGGAACATGATTTGGGCTTTTAAGAGTAGAAAAGGTTCTTCAGGATGGAAGCAAGGGGAAGAGAATTAATTATGGGGTTAACAACATGAAAAAAGCATGGTGTTGGCAGTTGTCAACTCTATGTGCATATGTTTGTGGCTTCTGGAATTGCTAGACACAGGTATTGGCAGCCATCTGGTAGTATAGTTGCCCCTAACAGTCATGAATGAGAAAATGGTCTATGCCAGTTCATTCTCCTGTCTAGCTGCTGACAACCTGTCTGCTTTTTGTCGGGAAGGAGGATGAGATTGACTATGACTATGACTAGGGACTAGTTTGAATTAGACAGTAAGAGTATATAGATGTCATTTAATCAATCAATCAACCAAACAATATTTTTGAGAACTTAGTTACCTAAGTGCTTTGAAGGAAAATGACCGCTGCCATTAAGAAATATATAGTCTATTGACCAGATGATGCATATAAAACAGTTAGGGAACATACAAGATCACATAAGATATTCTCTTCCCTCTCACCCATTTTGGCACCATTTACAAGAAGACTTTATTAAGAACATGAAACTATGTTCTCTGTTTTAATAATGAGAATTCTACCATGTCCTAATTACAACAACTACTTAATGCTTTTAATTCTTCAAATCACTTTCATGTCTATCTAGCTTGATTTCCTTAACCATCCCCTGAGGGAGTAGGGCTGATATTGTTTTCCCACAATCTGTTGAGACTCAACTTTTCCAGACTTATCTCTTATTACTCTCTACTATGTACTTAATGAGTCATTCAAACTTGGGCTAATCTCTATTGCCGAAACTGAACTATCGCAACTCACTCTTCAGTTGTTCTCCCAATTCCCTATTCATGTAATACCCTTATTTAAAAAAAAATTATCAGTGCCTTTTTTTTGTATCACAGTGAGATTTTGAATTGAAACTTTTTATATGATAGAGAATATAGAGTAAGCAAAAAAAAATCATAGAGTGACTGTCTAAAACTGTGCACAATATTTTGTTCTAGTTGTCCCCTGGCTTTTTATAGAGATCTTTCTGTCATTCTTCCACCTACTTGGAAAGTCCATTTGAAATGACACTCTTTCCATGAAATCAATCCTAATTCCCGTGAATCATTTAGCATTTATATACATACACCTGTGTGTTCTGAATGCAAATTCTAAAATAAAATTATCCTTGCCCTCAAGGAGCTTACATTCAAAAGAAGAAGAAAAAACAATATATGTACAAAACTAGATATGAAGTATTTGAACCAAGTCTTGACTATAATCAGGGATTCAAGACATAGAGATGACATGAATATGTTCTAAGCATGAAGGACAGGCAGAACAAAGGCATGGAGATGGTTAAGGGAATGTCATGTCTGAGAGACAGCAAATTTGATTGCCAGTTAGTTTGATTAGATCTTATAATTTAAAGAGAAGATTAATGAATTAAATGTAATATATTAATAAATCTGGGGCAGCTGGGTGGTACAGTGGATAGAGCACTGGGCTTGGAATCAGGAGGACTCATATTCATGAGTTCAAATCTGACCTCAGACCTTATTACCTGTGTGACCCTGGGCAAGTGACTTAACCCTGTTTGCCTCAGTTTCTCATCTGTAAAATGAACTGGAGAAGAAAATGGCAATCCACAATAGTAGCTTTGCTAAGGAAACCCCAAATTGGATCATGAAGAATCCAACACAACTGAAATGACTAAATAACAAGAAATTAATTAAAATATTAACATAAAGGTAGCATGGGGTCAGGATATAAAGAACTTTGATTCCAAAGGCAATATAACCCACCAGAGTTTATTGGTGGTCCTAGTTCCTAATGACCTTTCTTATTCATCCACTCCCACCCTAAATCTTCTAATAGACTGTTGTTTTAGAATTATGTTATGCATTCATTAAGTAATATTTTGCACTGAAATTATATGTTGATGCTATCTCTTTTTAGGCAGCAACTACTTGAAGCACCTTAAGATTTCCAGCTAAACTATCTATTATCCTCAGGGTCTGGAACAACATTTTCACACAGTAGCCACCAAATAAAATATTAATTATAATGTGTATTTTATTCTTGATTTTTGAAATTAGGAAACCAAGCTATAGAGAAATGTCACAGACGTTAATTTATAGATAATATTTCACATGGAATAGTCACACTATCTTTTTATACTGAGAGAATATAGGGACCCTACATAATGACCCTTGCTTTACAGGCAAAAGTGACTCTCTCCAAAAACTTTTATTCATACTTAGCAGTCTTATAGGCAGCTACATAAGAAATATAAACATTTTCAACATCTTACTAGTCACTCCCAAAAAGCAAGAAATGACTGGTTTCAATGGGTATTGAAGCACTGTTTGAATTTTCTGCACATCTGGGAAAGAGCAGAATGATCATGCTTTTTTAAAATTAAAGGGAAAATTGGATTCCATATATACACAGTTCCAAGAAAAACAGACAGTATACCATGAAAACCTGTGGTTGAGATTTGGAAGGTAAGGCAAACAATAGCATACAAAAATAATTATTGAAAAGACATAGTAGGCAAGACATATGGGGTAGAATTAACTAATTACCATAAAATTTGCTTCTATATTTCACAGAATCACAAAGAAGATAACCTAAGCTTTGGGGAGAAGAAATAAATCCTTATCTACAGAGCTTCAACTGCCAGTGTACATGAGAAAATTGTCACTTCCAGATCTAGAATGGGATTTGGCACATGGTATGACATATGTCATCTCTAGTGCAAATACTTTCTTATGCATATGGCCCCTGCAGCTATAGAGCCCACCTGTATTCTATTTTATCAATAGTGAAAAGATACAGACTGAAAATAACCCAACACTAAATATAATCAATTTATATTTGGCCAAGAAGCAATGCATGTTTTACAGATAAGCTATTTTTCCCCCTACAGTCATAGAGAAAAAAAAATGTTGCATGTTGACAGTGTTGGGAAGAGAGAGAGTATGGAATCTGCTGCATGTATTCATGCTAAATGTAAGATACATTCCAAAAAGAGTTTCATAGAAGTGACTAGAAGGGAGAATAAGCTATGGTAAGGATCTAAATCTAGATGGTTTGAGGGAAAACGATTTGTAAAAATATCTTATGTTTCTTTTTAAAATAGTTTATGAAATAACCTTTGTTTCACATTTGAAGATTTTACTAGGAAAAATTAGGCTAAATATGATGTAAAATGTTCTAAAGTCTAGAGACCAGATCTTTTTACAAATCCTTTGGTCATGCTTACCCATGAAAAAATGAGAGAATTCTATAACCTACTAATATGGAAAATAAAACCAGCCTCAATCAAATTTATTATTATTTTTTCTATTAAAACTGGCATTTCATTTGTAGATTACATTTTATGTTTTCTTTCTTCCAAAAGATTTTGAAACAATCAGCTGGTATTGAAGTTATTTTAGGCAGTAAAATAGATGGTGATTTAAATGTTGTTTTTAATGGAAAAAAATATCAGCAGCCGTTAAGTTTTACTTAGAGGGTAAGTCCCAGAAACACAAAGATGATTCACTGTTTCAGTTCAACCGTCATTTTTCAAAAGACTCAGGACCAAAGGAATTATTTTGAATATCAATAAAGGAGATTACAGGAAAAAACAAGTTCTATCTCTAAAACCAAAGTTAACATTTTTGTAGTAAGACAGCAACTTTACAGCATCCAAATAAATTTTATTCTTAGAGAAATCATGAAAAAAGGTTTACTGCCAATAAATTGTAGACTATAAAGAGTGATTTAAAAAGTAAATATTAAAAAACTAGATTAATACATTTAGTGCTTTAAGAAATTCTCATACTGCACTCGGGAGTTTTCATATTGTGTGGATAGACATTAAACAAACAAACAAACAGACAGACAACCCTTACTTTCTGTCTTAGAATTGAGACTAAGTATTGGTTCCAAGGCAGAAGAGAAGGAAAGGCTGGGCAATAGAGGATAAGTGACTTGCCCAGGGTCACACACATAGGAAGTGTTTGAAGCTAGATTTAAACCCAAGATCTCTCAATTCCAGATCTAGCTCTCTATCCACTAGGCTAAGTAGCTGCCCTTGGATAGACTATTTTTAAACACTTATTATTAAACTGGGCCTCCTGTTTTTCAGGATTTAATTTTTTTCAGATTGTTTTAGTTGTGTTATTTGAGAACAACAACCAAAAAGAGTATATAGACCCAACTCAAGATCTTTCAAAGAAAGGAAAATCCATGGATATCCAATTAATCAGAATTCTGCTACAAATAATTTTTGTTATTCAGTCCTTCAATCGTGTGTTCTTTGTGATTTTCTGTTCATGAGGTTTTCTTAGCAAGAATACTGGAGTGGTTTACCATTTTCTTATTCAGTGGAATAAGACAAACAGATGCTAAGTGACTTGCCCAGGATCACACAGCTAAGTATCTGTCTGAGTTCAGATTTAGACTCAGGTCTTCCTGATTCTAGTCCCAGCACTCTATTCACTGAGCCATCCAGCTGCCCCATGAAGTAGTTACTAAAGACCTAGTTTTTTCGTAAATAGTCAAATTAAAGGAAATAAGTATGGTGGAAAATGTGATGTCTTAGGCCATAGTTCACAAAATTAAATTGTAAGGTGCCTAACTGAATGCATTATTATTGATTATGCATACATATATGCATATATGTATTTATTGAAATTGGATTAAAATACATATTTGAGAGGTAGTTTGGCATCATGTCTGTAAAGCTGGATTTAGAGTCAGAAAGTCCTCAATTGAAATCTTGCATTATTAGCTCTGTGAACATTAACAGGTCAATCTAGTCTTTCTGAGCCTCAGGTGACTCTCTAAGACTATAAGTTATAGCCATAGTTATAGTATTATGTGTCAGTAGGAGGAATGTCCACACTGATTAAATTAAAAATAGTTGATTATATAATTATGAAATTTGGGGCATTTTTTGCATTGAACTGAATTCTGCAAAGATTTGTTGTCTACCAGCTCTCTGCAAGACCCTCTAATGGGTGCTAGGATACAAAGATGAAAAACAATGCAGTCCCTGCTCTCAAGGGCTTTCGTGTTTACTAATGGATGCTATAATATCTGTGCACATGAGAATGATACAGGATAGAATAGAACAAAAGCCAAGAATAGATTTGGATGAAATGTTTTAGGAATATGGGAGAAGGGAGAAGAGATATTCAGTGGAGAAATCAGAATAACAAATAACAAACAAGAGGAGACCTGGGGGTAGAAATAGCATTGGAACTGGACCTTGATAGAAAGGTAGTGATAAGAAAGGAATATATTCCAGACAAGGGAGATGATTTCTGTGAATGGACATGAAGGATGAGATTAATGGACAACTAGTCTAGTTTGACTGGATTTAGAATTTTGGACCTTGGTTCAAATTTGAGTACTATTGCTTACTATCCATGTGCTTTTAGGCAACTGATCTTCTTTAGACCTTGGTTTCCCAATTTATAAAAAAGAAAGGTTTGAGCTAGTTAATTCCTTCCAATTTAGGATCTTATGAATCAGGGTGAAGGGCAGAGTGCAGAGGAGAATGGGTACTACTTGACAGTGTAGAAAGATATATTTGTCAATGTGATCCATTAAATATGTTTTACTGAAATCAATTCTAGTGCTTTTGCTCTTTTAAAAATACATTTTATTTCATAAATGACAACCCTGACACCAGTCTTGGAGAAAAGGTCTGTAATGTATACTTAGCAAGGCATCTCCTAACTTCATGATTTACTTGATCAAATTTTTTGAGTCGTAAGGACTCAAAATCATGTAATTTAGTTCCCTAATTTGTTTTTATTTTTTTAAACAGTTAAAAAAAACCTGGAGTACCAAAGATAAGGAGACATATGTTTGGTCCCATAGCTAATTAGTGACAAAGTTGGGGCTAGAACCCAAATTTCTTAACTCTCAAGTTGCTGTACATTCTACTGTACCATATGCTCTTTCAAATGAACAACTTACTTGATAAATATAGAATTAGGACCAGGCCAAGAATATGGAAGATGGGTTAGCTCTATGAATACTCCATCAGTTGTTTTGCTTTCCTGTACATAGTGTGAATGCCGAATGATTAGATGAATACATACAGAGACATAAACATTTTCTCTACAATATTAGGCTCTGGTTAAAAGCTCCCTCATTGCAAGAGGGAAAGGAAGATGGGGGGGGATCCTGCTATTAAGCTAATTTATGATGTTATTTATTTTTTACCTAACTGACTAATGCTTCTTTTGTTCTCATCATAATTCTTTGGACCTATCTAGTATCTTTCATTTCAAAGTGCAACAAACAGAAGCTGATTAATACTCGGTCTTCCTACGCTCTGTGATCAGCAGAGGTAATCTCTCCGAGCGGCTAAAATATCTGAATCAACGCAACACATCTAAATCACCTTAACCAAACCTGTTCGGGTTTTACTTACAGTTTCCCAAGCTTCTGTCGGCACTATAATAAATGATGTGTTTGGAGAAAGAATTATCCAGTACACGCAAGGGTGGGGATTCAAGTCTTAACAGGAGAGCAGATTTCACTTCCACATTACTAAGTATTTCAGCAAAAAAATTTTTTTCAGGTTTTTTTTTTCCTGTTTTACTGAAGGTAATTTTCCATACAGAAGCCTCCGGTTGACTGTGATCGATTTGAGGTCTCAGTTTGTCTTATCTTTAATATCCTCTCAATCTCTAATCGGCTCAGCTGCTCTACCGACTTGAAAAGAGACAGGAATTACGGAGCTTCGGAATGGGAAGGAACCTTAAAGATCATCTATTACAAAGTCTATGCAGAAAAATAACATAGAAACAGAATATGTGTGTGTATAAATATATGTATATATATATATGCACATATTTATATATTTACAGTGAAAATGGTACACTACGTTGGGAAATAGTTGCTTCTCATAGACCTATTGTGTCTTGGCTAAGGGGTAAGATGTTGTCATGTGAAATGGAAAGGATATTGGATTTAGAGTCTTCGGACCCATCCCCGTTCTAATGTTTTCTCTGCCACCTTCGAGGGTCTTGATAAGTCACTTCACCTCTCATAGGTTCAGTTTCCTCACCTGGAAAATGAGAGAGGTTGTTTCTGAGGCTTTCTTTAGCTCTGAATTCTAGGGTAATTTTGTATTTAGAAAGTCATTTGATTTATTTTCTCAAACACTGAAATTACCATCTTCTCAACAATCTGTAGACTTTATGCAAATCTATGGTATCTATTTAATCCTAGTTTGACTTATTGTTGCCAAGCAGAGTGCTCTGGGCCACTTCACTCTACCATTAGTCAGTATATTCAGAGGATGTGTAAATGAATTCAATTATCAGCCTAAGCTATTAGGAAGATAAATATTCTGCTGTCCTCCCCTTCCCCCCATCCCTACTATATATTCTAAAGTCAAATGCAAATTAATTTAGGGTTATTTACAGCACTCTTAGTTTCTTGGATAATTGAAGGCTGACTATAACTGACTGACTTCAGAATTATCTTTTATCTGCTGTCATTCCAATGACATTAGGTATTTTTTAAGATAATATTTGAAATTGAATAACCATATTGCTGATTGCCCCCTGCAGTGTACTAAAAGGAAGTTTGCTTGAGCCCCTTGTGCAGAGAGAAGGCGATACCCCTCTAGGGTATGGATTCTCTTTGGGGTCATTTAAACCTATATGGAGATAGGCCTGAAGTGCAATCAATGGCCTTCCATACTAGAGCTGACCACTACATAGGAGAAATTTTCTTTCCTGTGGGCATAGGTTGAAAAAAAATAGAAAAAGAAGAATTTTCTTAAAGAATCTTTTTTTTCCTGTTAATATCACTGATATCCTCAGACATGAAACAGATTGTATGATTACAGATTTAGACCTTTAAGGAACCTTAGAGATCATGTCCTAATTTGCTAATTTTAAATGTAAAGAAATAGATGATCATAGAGGTTAAGGGTCTTTCTCAAGGTCAGTAGTAGATGAAAGACTGTAAACACAAGTCCTCTGATTTCTAAGCTTTGGCTCTTTCCACTCTGTTTTGTACATCTTATTTGATTGGGAGTTCTGAAAGATGCTGAAAATTTTGTAAGACTTTCAATAAGAATACTGGGAAAAATAATCAGTCATTTATTGGAGGCAGCAAGAGTCACCATAGCATGTATTTGAGTTACATAGTCAGTGCTCTTTCGAGAATCAACTTATACTTGCTGAGGTTTTATTGCATCCACTATTGGTTTCTGGCCTAAAGTTTTATTAAGTCCAGAAGGAATACATTTACTACTGCAGTGACAGTAGCAAAGTTTTAGAATGTACATTCTAACAAACCTCAATTTTTAACATGAATCCTTCTCTTCTCACCTCACTCTGAGGGTTGATTTCTTTTTTTTTTTTCTTTCAGCTTCATCTAGACCAGAAAGAAATGATTCGTCCTGAAAAATAGTTATATGATTCATTTTCCCAGGGAAGAAATGTTGCATTTTTGCATTGGCACTGAGTTTTAATGTCACATGAAATAATCTGTAAATGAATGGAAACCTTAAATGAACAAGTGGGTTGCATTTTCCAGATTAAACATTTTTTGAGTACTTGTGTGCTAAACTTTGTATTAAACATCATGGGTAATACAAAATTTGGTTATAATACAAAAATTGGTTAATTCTTTGCTTTCAAGAAGTATCCAATTTTATTGGCCTGGAGAAGCTCCTTTTCTGGTCATCATCCATTTCCTAGCCCTAATATATGAGAAATTTTCTGTGGTTCTGAATTGTTGCTTCTTTTTTTCTACATTATCTCTATTAGTTATCTTATCCATTCTAATGTTTTCTGTTATCTTCTTTATGCAGACAGTTGATAAATCTATACATTCAACCCTAGTCTATCTGCTGAATTTCACTGCTGCATCTCCAAATATCTGCTAGACAGGTTGAATGCCCTCTTAAGTATTTGAAACTCAATAATGAGATTTATAAAAATAGAGCTAGACAAATTTAAATAGCTATTTTTCTTGCCTATCTCTAAAAAAAAAGACATTCACTTTTTCCTCAACATATTCTCATATAGTATGAATTTTAGAATTTGTAGCATCTTTATTGCTCTCCAAGTTATTAGTGACCTTAACATATGGTGTCCAAAATAGTGAACAATAAACTAAATATCCTAAACTACTAGAGTAAGAAGTAACTATTTTTAATTTTTAAAATGTTTGTTTTTAAATATTTTTCCATGTTTACATGACTCACTTTCTTTCCCTCCTTTTTTTCCCTCTGCCTTCCCAGAGTCAACAAGCATTTCCACTGGGTTGTACAAATGTAACTTTTTTAAAAAAGCCTCCAGAAAGACAGACTGGGATTAGAATTAGGTTAAGACCACTATCTTGCACCATAAACTACAATTTAGACATAAAAAGTAATATTAGCAATGAATTGGAGAAGAGAAGGGATACCTCTAAAACTATGGATAAAGAATGGACTTATGACCAAAGGATAGAAAGGATCACTGCATATTAAATGAACACTTTTGAAGGCATAAAGCTGAAAAGTTTATGTGCAAACAAAAATAATGTAATTAGAATTAAAATTGAAATATTTAACTGGGGAAATATTTGTAGCAAATTTCTCTGAAAAATATTTGATATCCAATGTGTGCTTGTGTCAACATCTATCTATCTATCTATCTATCTATCTATCTATCTATCTATCTATCTATCTATCTATCTATCTATCTATCTACATCAATAGATTAGAGGGAAGAATTAAAACAAATATTAAAGAATAAAAGCCATTACCCAATAGATGATCAAATGATATGATCAGGCATCTTCAAAACAAAGGCAAACTCTAAAAAAATCATCGGAAAATACTTTTGTTATTCTTCAGCCATTTCAGTTATGTTCAACTTCTTGTGACCTCATCTGGGATTTTCTTGGCAAAAATATAGGAGTGGGCTTCCATTTCCTCCTCTAAGTTCATTTTTCAAATGAGAAAACTGAGACAAATAGGATTAAGTGACCTGCTCAGGGTCATATATATTGTGAATCTCTGAGCCTCGATTTGAATTCAGATCTTGCTCTTCCAGATCTGGCACTCTATCCACCACTCCACCCTACTTCCATCAGAGAAAATGTTACCATTCATTAATAATAATAAAAATTCAGATAAAAACAATCCCAAGAATCCAAATCTTATGCTAGGTTGGCAAAGATAACAAAAAGAAAAACATGACAACTGTTGCAGGGGCTGTTTATAGAAATGTACTGCTAGTGGGTTTGTGAAGTGGTTTAACCATCTGGGACATAATTTAGTACTATATTCTTAAAGCCATTAAGGTATGAAATACTTTTATTCAATATTATTATATCATATTAATTATGCTATTTCTTTGGGGGGATCATAATTTGGTTGAATTCACATATACACAAATATTCATATCAGTACTTTAAAATTTTGTCTTGCCTGTTAATTAGGAAAGAGTAAAACAAATTATATCAATGTAATGGAACATTATTTGTTCCATAAGAAAAAAATGAAGAGAATTTATTCCAAGAAACCTTGGAAGACTCATATGAACTGATATAGAATGAAATGAACAGAATAAGAAGCACAATTAATATAAAGAATACAATGTAAAGAGAAACAACTATTTGAGACTTAAGAAATGTGATCAATATGCTTCCAGAAGATGATGCATTATGTTTCCAACTTCTTGGCAAAGAAGTGATAAATTTCTCGTCATCTGTGTGAAGAATAAGATACATTTTCAGGCATGGACGTTATGAGGATTTGTTTTGTATGACTATATTTATTTGTTAAAAGAGAGGTCTTTTCTTGTTTTGGGGGGTGAGTGAAGTTAGGAAAAATTGTGGGAGGACAGTGATAGTGATATTAAGAACAAAAAGAATGGTTATTTATCATCAAAATAAACAGAAGAGCCAGGAGGAAGTTCAAAAAATGACATAGACAAATAAGACTGCAATGGAACTGCAATATTAAATTTGAATCACACATATACATATACACAGAAAGTAAGTTGTAGGGGGAAAAATCCAAATTATTCATAAGTCATATACAATTATACCCTTTCTGTAGATATTTAAAGATTCACTTTTGTTTATGTATATTTAGTTGGTAACAGAAAATAATTTTTAAAATATAATTTTTGGAATTGAATTTAATACTGAAGATGTTGTGTGACCAGGGTGGATTGTAAAAAGTCTGTCTCTTCCTTTTTCCTTTATACTTTGCCTCTTTCAGTGCTGCCTAAAATTGTGCCAGTCTTTTTGAGTGTCACATCATATTGTTGACTTATACCGATATTGCAGTAAATTAAAGTGTAAGATTAAAAATAAAATGCTGACCATCTCTGAAATCTATCTCAAAAATACATTTGTAAGTTGATTTTTTTTAAAAATCCAAGTAAAATGTTATAATGGTTTCTTTCTTAAGTTTCTTTTTTCTTGAGTGAGAATATTTTAGTCTGTCAGCATTTTTGGCTTGTGATTTTGTTATATGGCATTATAATTGTCCCTTCCATCTTGGGTTATCTGCACATTTGACAAAGATTGCACCTCTCCTTTTATCCATGTCATTGATCAGTATATTAAACAGTACAGAACCAAGCACAGATCCCTAATATATTCCATTAGAAACATCCTTCCAAGGCAATGTTGAATCATTAATAATGATTTTGGGGTGTGAACGTTCAACTAGTTCTGAATACACTTAATTGTGCTAATGTCTCGTCTATAGTTCTCTTAGACTTTTCCATAGGAATAGCACATGAAATTTTGTCAGATTGGGCACTAAAACTTAGCTAAACTATATTGACAGGCTTTTCAAGAACTACTACTAACATTTCCTATCAATAGAGGAACTGTTTAGGATGGAATGACCCATTATTGATGAAGAAATGCTGATACTTTGTGATCAATGCTTCCTTTTCTAGAAGTTCATATTCCCTTTAATAACATGTCCTAGAACTCTTTGATCTTTATTTTGCAAGTATCTGAGGCTTCCTTTTTTAATACCAGGACAACGTTTTCTCTTCTACAATTCCATAGTAACCATCCTATTTTATAACATTTTGTTTTTATTAACTTTTAAATCCTTTTGTTATTCTAAATATGATTAATACCAACAAACATGAACATTTCCATATATAGAACCCAGAAAATTTGACATATATGTAAAATCATAAATCTCCATTGCATGTTGAGCTTTTCTCTAAAAAGCAAAATTATATGTTTATGTATTTGTATGTATATACATATTTATATATATACAAACATGCAATTTGACCCAAAAATATTCCCTTCTCTGTTTTCTTTGATGCCTTTTTCCTTTCCCCCTCTTTATGACATTGCCATCACTATCTTCCTTAACCTAAATTCTATCTAGCCATAATAAAATGAATAAATTAAACACCTGTAAAAATTAACATAGTCAAGCAAAATTAATCTACATATTAGCCATGTACAAAAAATTATGTTATTCTTATTATTTGCTCCTCTAATAAATCAGCTGTCTATGAAGAGGTGAAAAGTACTCTCCATCAGCAATCATAGCTGATTCTTACATTAATCAGATTCTTAAGTCTTTGAAAGCTATTATTCCTTACAGTGTGATTGTATAAATTATTTGCTCTTTATCAGCTCTTCTTAAGTTTCTCTAAATCCATAGTTTTGACATTTTAAGTGGAATAATGTTTATTTACAATCATATATGATAATTTGTTATGACATTCACCTACTCAAAGGTATTCACCATGTTTCCACTTCTTGGCTACAATGGAAAGTATGCTATGAAGAGTTTTGCTTTTCTAGGCCCTTTCCCTTTTTCTTTTATCTCTTTGGAAGATATACCTAGTAGTTCAGTTGCTAGGTTAAAGGGTATGCACAGTCTACTGACTTTTGAAAGTATGGCTGCAAATCACTCTCAAGAATGAATGGGTCAGAAAAATCAACCAAACAATAAACAAGAAAGAAATTAAAGAGGTGAACAGAATTTTAAAATGTTAGACATGATAGACCTCTGGAGAAAACTGAATTGGAAGAGAAAGGAATATGCATTTTTCTCAGAAGTACATGGCACTTTCATGAAAATTGATCATATAAGAGCCTCATAATCAAATGTAGAAAAGAAGAAATATGAATTGCATCCTTTTAAGATTATAATGTTATAACATTAGGCAACAAATGACTGGAAGAAAAAAACCCTAAAAATAATTGAAAATAAGTAAATTTAAAGAATGAATGAATCAAAGAATAAATCATAAATCAACAAACAATTTCATTAAAGAGTATGATAAATAACAAGGAGACAACATACCAAAATTTGGGGATGAAGCCAAAGCAGTACTTAGGGGAAATTTTTTTTATCTCTAAATGCTTACATCAACAAAACAATGAAGGAGCAGATCAATTGATCTGAGTATGTAACTAAAAAACTAGAAAAATAATGGATGGATAACTTCACAGATTCTGCTATGATTGTTAAAAATTATTCTCCTGGTTATCTTTGGTAATTCAATGAATAGGAAGTAGAATCCAAGAACGTCTTAAATTTGTATTTCCATTATTATCAGTGACTTGAATCAGTTCTTCATAATTCTTGTATATCAAATAATTTTCACAGAAAAAAGCTGCAAAGATCATGAAAAGATAAACTCTTTCCCCTTCAAGTTGTCATTCTATTTGTGCAAAGGCTTAGCTTTCATGTAACTTTTTATATCTAGGTAATATATCTAATTTGAATTTATGTTGCTAAAAGATATGAATGGTGGTCTAAATCTAATTTCTGTCAGTTTCCTTTCAAATTTTTTCAGCACGTGAGGTTGAACAATAATGACTTAGCACTCGGGGCAGCTGGGTAGCTCAGTGGAGTGAGAGTCAGGCCTAGAGACAGGAGGTCCTAGGTTCAAACCCGGCCTCAGCCATTTCCCAGCTGTGTGATGCTGGGCAAGTCACTTGACCCCCATTGCCCACCGTTACCAATCTTCCACCTATGAGACAATACACTGAAGTATAAGGGTTAAAAAAAATAATAATGACTTAGCACAGTAGCTGAAGTTTTGAGGTTTATCAAAAACTATACTGCCATGGTCAGTTACTTTTTGATTTTGTGCTCTTAATAGGCCACACTAATATGTTTTTTTCATATATTTCTTAAGTAGCATTAAACAATTTTGGTGATTATTGTTTTATAGTTAACTGAGTACCACTAGACCCCTTTTATTGATCATTAAAAAATCCCTTGTGATTTTTTATTTCCTCCTTGAGAAGATTTTTGTTATTTTTTTCTAGCTATAAAAGAAACCCTTTGGTAGGTTCATTGTCCTGGTGTTGAATAAGTAAATCTGTGTTGTAAGAGTCACTCTATTGGAAAATTTCAATCATGAGGCAACTAGGTATCCCAATGGATAGAGAACTGATATTCGTAAAGATGAGCTGAGTTAAAATCTAGTCTTGAGCACTTACTAGCTATGGAATTTTGGGCAACTCATTTAAGCTGTTTGTCTCAGTATCTCCACCTGAAAAAAAGAGACAATAGTATCACCTTCCTCCTAGTACTTTTGTGACGATAAAATGAGGCAACATTTATAAAGCACTCTGCAGATCTTAAAGTACTACATAAATGGTAGCTATTATGAATAAATTTGCAATTTTTTTAGATCTATTTATTCCTATGGAAAGTGCTTTCTTTCCTTTTTGCTGTGTATGTTTGTCCAGGGATTCCTAAATATTTTAAATATCACAGAGTTATTTTGTATGAAATTTTTTCTCCATATTTCCCAGTAGGGTTTTGCTGGTAACACTGAAAAATGAATGATTTGTGTGAGTTTATTTTGTATTTTGTTACTTTGCAGAAACTGTCGTTTTAATAAATTTTAGTTTTATATAGTTTATATAGTTGTTGAAATAAATCTTTATGTCTTCTACAGAAATGTTTTTTCTTTGCTTCTGCCTGTTCCTACATTTTTCTTTTCCCATTATTATTATTTAAAAATATGCCTAGAATTATATCAAATAATATTGGAGACTATAGAAGATTTTGCTTTATCTCAATCTTTTTGTGGAAAAGGCCCTATCAAATGGTTTTAGATGCATATTACTTACCACATTAAGGAAAAGTGAATTTATTCCTCTACTTTTTGATGTACTGGTGTTGCAATCTGTCCAAATATTTTTAATTTATTAAAATGATCAACTTGTTTATTGTGCATGTTATTAATATGACAATATGTGTATATATAGTTTCCTGATGTTAAGCCAACTCTACATTTTTGGTATAAATTCAACATTGAAGTGTCTAATAAGCTCTTGGTCTCTTCATCAGGAATTCTTAGAAGTCTTTTATTTAATGACAATTTCATTTCCCCAGCCCTTATAATATTATACTCAACTATGCTGCATATATTTTTCTTAGTTTTAAGTCTTTATCTTTTGCCTTTTTGAATATAATAGCCTAAGATCTCCTTTCTTTTATAGTTGTAGCTGTGAGATCTTGTGTTATCTTCATTGTGGTTACTTGCACTTGTGCTCTTTGTTTTTGACTGCACATTTTTTTTTTATTGTGGAAGATAGTGTAGCTGTGGATTTTTGCTGTGATATTACTGAGTTTTCATTTGGGAATTACTTTCTGTTTTCTAGGTCATTCTCCTTTAAAAAAGGAGATAACCTTATATGTTCACCTGTCATTTCAATCTTGCAATTTTGTTCTAGTGTTGTTTCATGTATCATTGTTCTCTTTCTGGTTCA
This sequence comes from Gracilinanus agilis, assembly GCF_016433145.1. NCBI lineage: Eukaryota > Metazoa > Chordata > Mammalia > Didelphimorphia > Didelphidae > Gracilinanus > Gracilinanus agilis. The sequence goes on along the minus strand of NC_058130.1, from coordinate 470,508,513 downwards.
ATCTAATCTTCAGGGAGTCTATTATATTTTCTATCTCCTACCGCTATTTTTTTCTCCTCCCATTTCTTTCTTCCAGAGGTCTCATTTTCCCTATTCTTTCCTCTGGAGCTTTCATTTAAATTATATGAACATTTAAAAATTCTTACTTAATTTCTTCTGGGAATTATGGTAGATCTTATGGAAAATTGCTGATTTTCTTTGATGCTTGGCATATAGGTTATGTGAAGTAATTCTATTTTTTCTGAGTTTATGTCTTTATCATCCCTGGCTCCATAATATTTCTTTAATATCAGATTATCCTTGGTGACTCATTTTCTAGTCTTATTTTCTGAAGCAAAGACTTTGTCTTTGTGTCAGAGCCGTGGTCTGTGTACCTCTGGAATAAATGGCATGTACTCTATTATCTGGGGACTGGAAAATGAGTGCTGTCTTCTTTAAAGAACTTATAACAGTCAGCCAGTGTGAGATATGCTACAGAGGAATACACTGTGGATTCTGCCAAGGAGATCTAAGTGGAAATTCTCTTCTAGGCTTGTCTAATCTAAGTATGAACCTTCAGATTTTTGATCCTTGGTTCAGTCAGAGCAACATAGCTGCAGGTTCTAGATGTTATAAGAATTTGGCTCAGATTTCCACATATCTGCCAATAACACACCCTGGCTAAAACCCTTTTTCTAATATGGAAAAATCCATCCCTTTTCTATGTCAACCTCTTCCACAAAGTGCTCAAAACTTATTTTGCACATTGTTGTACAGTTGTAGAATAGTAAAAATCTGCTTCCTATAGTTTCTCCTTTCATTTCTTACCATTTCTCGGTTGGGTGTTATTTAAAAAAATCCTTGCTGGAATAGTTTTGAGAAAGCTAAGCTACAGTGCTTCTGTTTATTCCATTGCCTTTTGAGGAGTATCCTTATATTAATTTTTATTTGAGATTTTTGAATCTTTTTTGAAGACCATAGAATTTATTCAATATGGTGGATACCATCCTCAATTATTTAGTTTTAATTTAATTTAATTTAATTCAATTTAATTAGTTGTTTTTTTACTATTTTTTCCCTTAGGGGTTCTTTCCTTGTCCCATTTTTGTTGTTCTTTGTACCCTTTTGTGACTTTTTCCCCCTCTTTTTAGATGATGAAGTTTAAGTGGTTTAGATATAACAATTCAGTTAGCAATTGTTTTAAAAAAAGCAACCCCTTTTAAAGCTGTTCTATTACATCTGATAAAACCAAAGGCTTTTTGTTTAAAGCTCTCAAATTTGGCCTTTGCTGCTTTTCATCTTCCTGAACAAGTTCTGCTGCATAGTTAGATTTCCTTTGGCTTCTGTAACACAACTCTTCTTCTGGTTCTCATCCCATGTTTGATCACTTCTCATTCTCTTTTACAAAGTGATTACATGATTTTTGAGGTGAGAGAATGTCTCACTTTTATATTTGTATTTCCAGTGCCTGGCACAAAATAAGCACTTAACAAATGTTTGTGGGTTTATCAAAGAAGTATCTTCTGCTCCTTAACATTTAGGTTTCCTAGAGCTGTATCCTGGATCCTTTTCTTCTTCTGGATCCTCTGTTTCTACTCTCTTGGAGATTTGTCAGCTTCCATGAATCGAAGTGTTTTTTTTTCTACTCATAGATCTATATAGCTCACCTTTCCTCTAAACTCCATCTATATATCCTAAGTCTTATACTGGATACATCTTTCTGGATGCCCTGTTAGCATTTCAAACTCAACACATCCAAAACAGAACTCACTACCATTCCTGTGAATCACCTCTCTGTCAGTAGGTAAGAGGCATTCTAAATTACTGGATCTCCTCTTACAATGTCATCAATGCTGACCAAGCCCCAACTAGCCACACCTTATTGATTTGAGCCACTTCAAATCATTGCCTAATTGATGCATACATAGTAATCACTTTTTATGCCATTAAATTTGTGTTCCATTAATGTTTAAAATATATTTTGATTTCAACATTAAACATCTGTTTAAGTAATGTCAGTCTTCAAAATCTGCAGGAAGAATACCTCCCTCTAAATTCTCTTAAATGCCCATTAGTAATTATTTGAAATAATGGTGATGATCATGACTGTACTAAGTGCTGGGAATGCAAATACAAGCAAAGACAGTATTTAGAGGAAATTTATAAGGAAGGAGGATAAGCTTGAACATAAGAAGTGTGACATGATGTTTAAGTGCCTGGGAAGTGAGACAGAGGCTAGACTCCAGACTCCAGACTCAGTTTTCTATCTATTTTTCTACCTTCCTGCCTTGATGGAAATGGAACAATTAGAACTTGAACCCAGACCACTGCTTTCCACTACTAGTTCAGGTTTTTTTTTTTTTTTGGCACTTCACGATACTGGTTCTCCAAGACTTGGATGCCTTTCTCAAAATGTGGGACCCAGTATTGAACCCAATACTTCAGATTAGTCTATGCAATAAGGAGTACAGTGGGTTAGTGTCACCTCTTTATTCCAAGGTCCTATTTCTTTGTCAATATAGATATGAAAGGCAAAGCTTTATTTGGTAGTTGAGTTCAGTGTTTAAAATCAGAAGGGTTTTACAAGCTTGTGCATAAAGAAAAATAATCTGTTAGTAATATAATGGATGAATTATATTGAGAATAAACAGGAGGAAAGAAGGCCAGTCTGAAAGATAGATTGAAGTAAGGAGGGATTGGGAGAAAGAAGACTGGAAATAAAGCTGTGGGACTTGTATGGCTAGAGGTACCTTATACTTATAATACCTTAAACTATATTAGAGAATAAACTTTCAAAGAGTCATGTTAAAGAGAAAAATAGAAAATGAAGATATCACTTTGAGAGAATACTGACATTGAAAATGTTCAGGAAGGAGGAAAAAATGCTAACAAGAGTGGGGTTAGACATATATGAGGAGAGAAATGTATGTTTTTTTAGAAGCCAAGGAATGAGATAAGATAGAGTCAAGAATAAGAAAATGAAGTATTTTATTCCAACTGAATCCTTTCTCTCAGAGAGAATGGGGAAAGTATGTCAAAAAAGTCATTTTTTTACTTAAAAATTTTATTTAATTAATTAATTTAGAATATTTTTTCATGGTTACATGATTCATGTTCTTTCCCTCCCATCTTCCCACCCCCTTCCTTTGCCAATAAGCAATTCCACTGGGTTTTACATGTGTCATCGATCAAGACCAATTTCCAGATTATTAATATTTGCAATAGGGTGATCGCTTAGAATCTACACCCCAATCATATACCCATCGACCCATAGGGTTAAGCAGTTGTTTTTCTTCTGCGTTTCTATTCCCACACTTCTTTCTGAGTGTGAGTAGCGTTCTTTCTCATAAATCCCTCAGAATTGTCCTGGGTCATTGCCTTGCTGCTAGTACAGAAGTCCATTACATTTGATTTTACCACAGTGTATTGGTCTCTGTGTATAATGTTCTTCTGGCTCTGCTACTTTCACTCTGCATTAATTCCTGGAAGTTGTTCCAGTACACATGGAATTCCTCCAGTTCATTGTTCCTTTTAGCACAATAGTATTCCATCACCAAAAGATACTACGGCCATTCCTCAATTGAAGGGCATCCCTTCATTTTCTAGTTTTTTGCCACCACAAAGAGCACGGCTATAAATATTTTTCTACAAGTCTCAGAAAAAATAATTTAGAATGATGACAAAAGTACAACTTTTGAGCACCAAAGGAATCTCATCAACTTCTCTGTGTATCCTATATGCTTGCTCATGATATTCAAAAATATATCAGACTTGCTTTACCTGACCTGGTTCAGCTTCCTTCTTATAAAGTAATGAAAGTCTCAACTTAGGAGACATCAATCCAAGGTCCAGAAAAAGTTGACCAGGTCTTGTATAGCTCTCAAATATACTGTGGCATTCTGCAGGAAGACTTATATCCTCACAGTTTCTTTTTTTTTTAACATTAATTAGTTGTCTATCTCTTAGGGGAATTTCTTTTACCCCTAAGTTGGGTCTTTCTTCCTTAGATCTAAGCAGAAGTCCCAGCAAGGATTCCAAGTTAAATCAATAGGCATTTATTAAGCATTTACTATGAGATAGGCCCTGTACTAAGAAGAGGTCAAAAGTCTTCTAGTTGAACTCATGCTCAAAGCATGAATCCTATTTATGATATCCTTGAGGAAAAGTTAATCAATCAACTTTCAGTCAAAACTTTCCATGAGAAAAGAATCAAAACTTTTGGAGGTGGTCAGCCAACCAGTTTTGAGTCTACTTACTATTTATAAAGGGGCACTGAAACTATTTCACCTTTGGTCTCTCTCTCTCTCTCTCTCTCTCTCTCTCTCTCTCTCTCTCTCTCTCTCTTTCCTGTCCCCCTTCTCTTGTCTTGCCAGACTGGGAAAAATAGTGACCACTCATAGACTTAATCTCACTGTTATTTTATATTGAAGAAGGGCATCAATCTGAAGCACCAATATGAGGAGCTCCCAAGAGAAAGGCAAATAATCTATAAAGGTATAAATTATCCTGATTTAGAACTCTGAGCTCAAGGGATCCATTAGTCTCAGTTTTCACAATCCTAGGGATTATAGACATGGGCTACCATGGACTACCAGACTACTCGTCCATTTTTAGTTCTAGTACTATAAATAGGTGAGAAGACATCTGAATCCTTCAGTAAAAAAACAAACAAACCTTAGACTAAATTCAAAAAGTCCTTTAAATACATTGCACAAAAATAGTGTTCTGTAGGCCAAGAAAACTTCATCACAATCAAGTGATCTTTTATAAATTATCAAATAAATTGAGAAGGGAGACATTTTTAGAAATTGGAATATATGTATTTCCAGTATATTCTTGAGGATATAGCATGTAGGTTGTAGTGGTAGTAAACAGAACACATGTCTTGAGCCTTCCCCTGCCCTAATCCCTTGCCTCCCTTTGCCCAGAGTAGGATTTTCCAGTTTTGAAGTGTTCAGGATATGTTGAGCTTTCTTTATTTCCAATGGTGTCCTAAAATGTATCCCAATATGAACTTTTGGAGGTATCTGCATAATTGGTAGTCAAGGATAGACTAGACTGATGACTCTAGAAGCTTAAGAAGGAAACTATACAATGCTTAAGGAGAATTTTTGGAGCTAACTACAAATAGGAAGAAAGAAATTCCAGAAATTAAAATCTGTGAGTTACCACTTTGTCATATGCACTCTCTCAGTTTGAGTCCACTTTCTTTTGACCTCTGAATGAGCTAGGAAGAGAATGCATCGTAGATTTCTCAAGGCTAATTCCTAGGCCCTCTTCTTTTCTTTATACTATTTATTAGTGGTTTCATCAATTCCTGTGGTTTGAATGAAGACTCTTAGATCTACTCATCCAGCCCTATTCTCTTTCCTAGCCTCCAGCCTTGTATTTCTAATTAGATATCTCTAATTGAATGTCCCGAAAACATCTTAAACTTAACAGGAGTTGAGCAAAGCTGAATTTATGTTTTCCCCAAACTTTACTCTTTTCTTAACTCCTTATTGTGAGTACCAGGGTTCCATCATCTTCCCAGTCATCCATGCTTGTCACCTACGTGTTATTCTCAACTCCTCATCCTTTCCCCATATCCATTAAGCTGATGAGTCTTTTTTTAAAATCTTTTTAGCATCTCTTGTATTTGCTCCTATTTCTCCTCTGACACCACCACCATGCCAATGCAGGTTCTTACTCCCTAATACTCAGACTGCTGCAGTAGCCTAAAGGTTGGTCTTCCTGCTTCTTGTCTTTCCCAATCAATCCTACATTCAGCCATCAAACTGACCTTTTAAACATGTATGTCTAACCAAAATGTCTTTCTTATTCAACAAACTACAAAAGCTCCTTATTGCCACCAGGATCATAAACAAAATCTGACTTATTTCTTTCACTTACTCTGAAATCTGTAGACATCATCTTCATTTCTTTTCCTCATACAGGACACTTGCATCTCTTGACTTCTGGCATTTTCACTGGTTGCGCCTACGACCAGGATGTTCTGCCTCTTCTTTCTCCTAGTTTCCAAGTTTCAGCTAAAATGACACTTTTTGGCCAGAAGCCTTTCCCAGGCTTTATCTCTGAGACTTTTTTTCAATTTATTTGGTTTATATCTTGATTGTACATGGTTGTATGCATATTACTTTTCTCCATTAGACTGTGAACTCTTTGAGAAAAGGGACTGGCTTCTTTTGTTTGTTTTTGTTTTTTGTCTTTCTTTGTATCTCTATCACTTGGCACATAGTAGATACTTAGTAAGGGCTAGTTGACTGGAAGACCAATTGACTTTGAGAAATGATTTGTACTAAATATTCCTGTGGTACCACTTTAGCAGATACCCCTTTCTAAAAACAAAACGAAACAAAAGACAACAAAACCCCCCCAGCAACTTAAGGAGAGATGAATTGGTTCTCTAGTGATAAACCTGATGAAGAAGTGCACTGTGAAGGCTTGAGATAATGGCACTGGGAGACTTACCCCTGACCCCTCCTGGGTACCCCTAGAATCTTGAGAGGGAAATTTAGTTAGTCAAACTCTGGGGATCCACCTCATGAGTGAAAGTGGGAGTTAAGATAAAGATGAGTCAGAGCTTTATCTTTTACACCACATTTCCCCATCTTGTTTATAACAGAATTGTGAGCCACTTTGTCATCCACTCTTTTGAAATACAAATGTATTATGTAAATGACATCTTTTTGATCCACTAATCTAGTAACACAGTTGCAAAGGAAATAACTGTGTTGTCTGGTCTGATTTGTTCTTAATGCATCCATGCTGTCTTATGGTGACCAGTTCTTCCTTTGATAAGTGCTATCAAGCTGTTTTCTTAATAATATTGTTCTGGAATTTTACAAGGAATAAATACCAACCTCAGAAACTGATAAGAGTATGAAGGAGCAGCAAGTGTGTGTCCAGAGGTTTGCATGTGCCCTTTGTTAATAATTACTTCTTGGGCTTTAAAAGGAGGAATTCAATACACTTATTTTTGTAGTAAAAGAATGGATTTTCCTCAGGAGATAGTCACTGAGTATTTAATTTAGAATATGGTTAGAATGGACTGTAAGAAAAACTATCAACATTTGCATCAGAAAGATGCATTTTATGCAGAGATTAATGTTGAGTGTTAATTGACAACTATTTATTAAGTGTATACCATGTAACAGACACAGGTACAAGGTGCTGGAGATTCAAAGATTAAAGCAACAGAAGTTCCCACTCTACAGGTTAGAAGATGAGAAGGTCTGTATAATGATGTGATTCAGTTTATATTTTGTGAGGTAGTATGATTGGGAATAAGATCGATTCATATGTCTGAGTGTGGGAACACTACTGATTTGTATTAAGCTCCTAGAGCAAGGGTCTTAAGCCTTGATTTAAGGGATCAATGAGGGAGGGTGTCATTGGATGGGTAAAGGCTGGCACCTTCTACTGGTGCTTGAAACCCTAGATGCAAAGATATCAGATAGATGGTCTGCAACACTCCTGAGTATAGGAACTAGATTAAAATATATTTGAGAAATATTTAACAAAATAAATAAAAATACATAGAGCATAAATTATATTAATATATGGTTTTGGCCCACAAACTTCCTTATATACAGTGTAGTGACCCCTTTTTCTATTTTTCTTTGACACCACTGTCTTAAGAGTATATATAACGTTTTGTTCCAAAGCCCTTCCATGCATCATTTGAAAATCAATTAGAAGAAAACTCTTAATAGATTCAATATCCTAATGACAAATCCTGAGTCTCCAAGTAGACACTGTTGATAGGTGGTTGTGTGACTGGGCTCAGAGAGTACAGAATAATTGAGAGCAGTAATCCCTATGTGACTGAATTTATAAAAGAAGCCTGTAATTAGAAACATCCACTCTATTTTCTCTTATTTGAAAATCTGGACGATTGTTCACTTCTAGTCCTAAGGTACCTCTATTACTCTTCAAGCAGCTTCAATGATGATTGTTAGTGGTTCAGTAGTAAATCTATAGCTATAATAGAATTTTCTTCTCTTCTTTTCTCCTTCCTAATCCATTTCTTTTTTCTGTTGAAGGCACTGCATCTTTCTAGTCATCTTGGTTACAATTTCAAGTTATCTTTAAATTTACATTTCCCTTATACCCCAAATCCAAACAGTTGCCAAGTCTTTTGATTCTATTTCCATAACATCTTTCTTTGTACCCTTATTTCCACTCATAGCCACCACCTTAATTTGGTGCCTCATTATCTCTAGCCTAGACAATTGCAGTAGATTCCTACTTTCCTCCCTGCCTGAAGTCTCTCTTTTTTGCAATCTGTCTTGTGCACAGTTCTCAAAGTGATGCCAAATGAAATAATATATGTAAAGAAGTATAGAAATTAAGAGGACTACATTACATGCCTAATGATATTCTTATGCTGTTTCATATTTCAGGATTTTTAAAAAATCTGACTCTCAATAGCTTTTGCAGACTTATCCACATTACCCTCCTTCACTCATTCTATAGTCCAGAAAAAAAACTGGCCAACTTACTGTTACTCATAAATGGCATTTCATCTTCAGACTCCACATCTTTGCATTCACTGTCCTCCAAGCCTGGAATGTATTCCCTCCTCACTTCTAGATTTTTCAAATCACTATATTAATTATTAAAAGAGATAAATTCAATTCTGATTAGCTCAAGGCTTGCTACTTTACACCTTTCCTGATCACTTCCATCTCCTTTTCCCTTTTCTCAAATTTCTTTGTATTTATAAGCCACTATACAGGTTTATCGTTTCCTTCATTAGAATTCAAGTTCTTTGAAGGCAGGGACTCAGTGAACTGACTCCTAATGAAGGCTTGCTAATTGAATTTTTTTTCAGGACCCAGTGTTGTACTTTACCTGTTTTAGATGACTTGAACTCATTGAGGGTAACTAGCTGTTCTCTTTTTATTTCTTTACTTCTCAAAATGGAAGAGATGGTCAATTGCATCACATGCAGCAGAGCAGTAAAAAAAAGGATAAGGACTGGGAAATAGCTTGAGTTTCCCAATAAAGAGGTCTTTAAAATTTGTGACCTTTAAGAGAGCATTTTCAATGAGCAGTGGGGATGGAAGCCAAATTGCAAGGGGAGATGAATCATAGAATCTTGGGGTTGGCAGAGACCTTAGAGGTCATTTAATCCAATCTCCCTACCAAAGGAGTAATCTTCTCTGTAGCATTCTTGCCAAATGACTGAAAGAATCTCTCCAGCTGCACCACTGTGAAGATGGTACATAGCTGATCAGTTTGGCCAAAAGTTACAGTTGGCATGGTTCAGGAATTGTCTGCCAACTTTCATATCAAATTCTAAACCCTCCTTTCCTTCACCACTCTAAAAAAATCTTTGGTATGATTTTGAAAACATGGAATCCTCACTGTATTTTGAGAATAAAAAGTTGCAATCTTGTAAAATGAAAGAAAACAAAAAATCATGTTGGCTCAGAGAAATGCCAGTCAGAGGGAAACATCTATTTGAGACTCTATGCACAGCTTTCAACCTCTCTATTTCTCACTTCCTCTCTCAGTAAATGAGGATAATACTTATGACCTGATGGTGTTTTTGAGTAGATTCACAATCCTGGACAGCAATATGCTGTAGCAAATGGCATTGCTCAACGCTGCAGTGGCACTAGTACTTAGAATTATTAAATGCATTTGCTTAGAAATGGATTTTCACAAGTTAGGGTCACTTCATTTTGACCTAGAACACAAATGTGAGTGGATTACGCATTCTGCATCCTTTATAGCTTTCTGGGCCATCCCTTCCCGCTCACTATTCTCTACTTCTATGAACTGATCTAAAGGCAGAGGCTAATAAAGGCATGGGAGCTCTGTTCTCCAAGTCCCTCAGTAGAAGGGCTGCAAGGTTTTATGGATGTTTTATCAATTACATACAGATCTTTATTGATGAGTAATGCAGGATGCCTGTCTGTGATTCTAATTGTCTCTGTCTCCCTCCTCCTCTCCCTGTCTTTGCCTGTTGCTTAGTGTCTTTACCCATTTCCCTCTCTTTTTTCTTTTCCTGTCTCCCTCTATCACCCCTTCCCCCAGACTCTTCTTTCTCTCCTCTTTGATCTAAATTCCCAGAGCAGTTTCTTTTTTTATTTCCTTTTGGCTATAAAGACCTTAGCTCGAGAATGTGCAGAGTTCGTGTGTACTGATATTTTAGTTACTGCCAGGTAAGAGTGAATCTCATCTTATTCACTAAGGTCATCACAGAGTTCCATTACCGTATTGCTGAAATCCCCCTTCGGTTTCTTCCATTTGTTAAACTGAGGCTCAGAGATTACACTTAAGCCTACCAATCCTTGCTGCTCTAATGCGGTTCAGTAACTGCTTGGTCCAGATGTTCCCTAGGCTCATTGACAGATAAGAAGTTTAAACCGTCCATCTTCAGTTTTTCCTGTAGCCCGCTCAATATGTTTACTGTGGTCCATTTACAGGAGGGCAACATTAAGCAAAGCTGATGCATACATTCTGGGGCTAGTCCTGGTGGGAAAACCAGTGGAGCTGCAAGAGAAGGTCGAGGAGGCAGCAAATGTGTTAGTAATACCCTGAAGCACCGGCATTGCGAGGGCAGCCAACTTCTGATCCTCCAGAGCTGTCAAAGACAGGTGGGAATTTACAATTAGTGCTCAGTGCATGCTGGTCTAGAGATCAGTAGTGCTCTAACCTCCAACCGTTTTCTTGAAAGTCATGGAAACATCCCTTCCCCAGAAGCCACCTCTAGGTCTTTCTCATAAATACCAATCCTGCTGGGACCAGCATGGTGCCAGGAATTACAAATTCCTATGGATAAGCATTCCAGAGTATTCTACAAGTTTCATTCTTCTTCTTCTTCTTCTTCTTTTTTTTTAAAGTTCAGCTCCTTAGCTGGAAAAGGTGGTAATAGAATGCCCACCCAAGGACACAACCTTTTTAAACTCCTCTCTCCCCCAGCCCAGAGGGAGATGAGAAATTGCAGTGCATTCACATCAGTTCATCGGAATCCATCCTTCAAGACACCAGATCTTTAAGAATCAGCAGGAAGCCATCATTCCTTATTTCTGCTTCATCTTTCAATTAAAATTGTTGGCAAGGATAAGAATTCCTCATTTAAAAATCACTGCCCATGTTCTTGGTGGCAACATGAAATAGTGCACCCTCCCTCGCCTCTCACCTCTTCACCTCTTTGTTTTTGCTCTGTGTCCCATAATTAAATCCTCTCTTCCTGGAAAGAGCATGGCACCGTATGTTGTATTCCCCTATTGAAATGTAACCTCTTTGAGGTCAGTGACCATCTTTCTTTCGTATTGGCATCCCTGGTATCTAGCCTGGCCCATGGTAGAAATATAGTGTATGCTTATCGATCTGTCCAATAAAATTTGATCACTTCAGTACTCTAATAAGAAATATTTATTGAGAGTCTCTCTAGGTACAGCTCTCAGCCTGACAATTTATTCTACTTCAAACGACTTGCCTGAAAGCTTCTAGTCTGCTGACCAAAAGCATTCTGTGGGTTTACAACTAATTCCTCTCCTGTAAGAGAGACAATAATTGGATGGTACATATAAAACATTTGTTTTTTTTTTTAAATAATGGAGACTAAGGCTGAATACTTTTTATGTTAATAATGTAAATTATAATACAGAATGATAGTGCATTTAAAAATCACTTTTAGTTTTCCAGATTCCTCTAAATTAAAATTGTATTTGTTTATCCTCTCAAGGATAGACTCAACTGAATAAGAACAACAAAAGAAACCACTTGGGAATTCTGAAAAAAAATTTTTTTGCAATATTATTTTAAATGGACAGAGCAAAAATTAATGTAAAACATGGAAAAGTGTTATAAATAGAAATTGAGTTATTATGAGGAGGTTGGTGTAGAGATAACATATAGTAGGTTCTTCTCCTTTTGGTGGCAGTAGAGAAGGAAAAGAAAGGCTGTTTTGTGTAATTGCTTTTAAGTCTGTGAAATGATTCTTCTTTTTTTGGGCTTCAAAGTGTAGAAACTGCACCATCCCACTTTTTTACTTCAAACTCTACTCTCTGTTGGTCAGGCTTTGAACTCTGGGTGAGAATTGAATTAGCCTTCAGGAACTTGGGGAGAGATTTAGAATATAAGCTATGTACATTTCCCTGCAACCCAAAAGACTTTGTGCTGCCTTTCTAGATAACATCCCTGGTGGGCTATAATAAGCACACTTTTTTTCTCCACTCCCTCTTGGATCTTTACTGTCCCATTTTTTAGTTTTTGAACAGCTACCCAGGAAACTATTAAGCTCCAAACCTGTTTCTGGTCTTGTGTGAAGAAGGCAAACAGGGAAATGCACCTTTGGTCTCCTCCAAAGGATAGGATTAAAATTGAAGAATGTCAGAATGAAAGGACATTTTTAGGACAATTCACCCTGCTTTATCTCGTTAACTTATCTCCAGGTTACTAATTAGCCTCATTAATTACAATCAAAGGAAAAGATGTGCTTTATTTCTAAGGATTTCTTTTCTTTTTTTTTTCTTACCTTCCTGGATGTTTCTGGTTACTAATCAAATTTGCTCTGAATAAACTAAGATTTCATTGCCCAGCATATGCCTGTTGGTGATTGATCAACTGATTAACAAGATTCAAGCCAAGTAGTTGTGTCAAGCACATTTCTTATGAAGTTGCAGTTCCAAGAGAAAAATAAGATATCTGTCTCCTTTCAAAGAGCTTTGGGGAGATAAGACCTGCCATAATTAGAGAAAGATATCAAAGAGTTTATGCTTAAGTGCTAAATTATGTGGCAGGGATTTATCAGTGACTAAGGAATTCAAGGAAGGGAATCAATGTGGGCTGACATATGGAGGGTAGATCTCTGGAAGGAGCAGGACTTAAATTGAACCTTGAGGTACAGGTAGGATTTTGATTAGTTAAGATGAAGGTGGAGGAATTAATCTCCGCATGTCCTAGACTTAGTAAAGCGGACTAATGCCAGAGAACTTTCCATGAAAGGACACTGCCTCTCTAATTCATTTTTTCTCTTATTCTCTTGGAGCACCTTTTTTCAATTTTAAGAATTTGAAGAGAATCTGTGATCTATCTATCCCTTATAAAACACCTTCCCTTCTATTTTAGAATCAATATTGTATATTATTTCCAAGGCAGAAGAATGGTAAGGGTTATGCAAGGGTGATTAAGTGACTTATCCAGATCACACAGCTAGGAAGTATCTGAGGTCACATTTGAACCCAGGACCTCCTGTCTCTAGGCCTGACTCTCAATCTGCTGAGCCACCCAGCTGCCCCCGTTCTATATATTCTTAATGAAAAATCAAATGTCATCTATGTCTACTAAAAATAAAATATTAAAAAAAATTGTCTTGGGCACAATTCATACCCAGAATGAAGGAATAAATGACATTTTGGTATGTGAATATGGAATGTTTTTGTGAAATTTGAAATCAGCACTAAATGGTACCTGCTTTTTCTAACTCATATGCAGACCAGAGATTCATTGTCCTGGACATCATGTACACATTCAAAAACCATGTTCATCCTTCTCTCTCCATTCCTCTACCCCATGCTAACTAATTAAGTTGCCTTCAATTAAGCCATTTTGAAACTGTCTTAAAATATTCCTATTTGATGGGTAAAACAACTATTTGAATTTATGTCAAAAACTATTCTTGATTAACCTGGAAGGATCAAATATAGAACCAACATTTCTCCTAGAATAGACAGAAAGTGATGCTATTTTATCAGTGCAAAAAAGGTAAGTGCTGCTGATGACAAAAATATAAGACAAAAATATATTTTCTCAAACATAAGTTCTTTATTCCTATGGGTATACTGCCCTTTGTGCCTCAGATACTAGCATTCCTTAATTATTAATGAGTATTCCCAATCTTTTTCATATGACAATGGTTGTCTCAAGAAATGTTTATTAGCATATTATTTCTTCTCCATCTGCTAAAGATATTCTGCAAAGTTGGTAGAGGTGTTAGATTCTTGAAGGTCATGCCAGCTAAGTATTGGTAAGAACCTGGCAGATTTTGGTAAGCTACAAAGTTTTCAAGTGTGGGTCCAGAAATATACAGTGTATCTGTTTTCTGAGTCAGAAAAGATTTATTAAGCTTCTCTCATGTTCCAGGCACACTGCTAAACACTTGGAGGTACAAAGAAAGGCAAAAAGATAGGTAATGGAGGAGGCAACATGATAGCCAAGACAAAGCAAGACAAAGAATAGGGAACATGCGAGAATTTTTAAAAAAAAATTGGAAAGATTTCTGAAAGAAAATGAGATTTTAATTGGAATTTGAAGGAAATTGGAGTAGATGGAAATGAGGAGAAAGAGCCTCCTATAGGTGGAAGATAGTGATAATTTTCATGCATGCACACATACACACACACACACACACACACATATATATATAATTGTGGAATATAAATTGCTTATAAATAATATACATCTAAATTTACATCTTTGTCTATATTTTCCCCAAGTTTATGGATCCCAGGTAAAGAACCCCTGCTTTGAAATGCCCCTTTCAGAATTATCTTTGGGTCTATAGTTAATTTAATTTTATAGTGGACAAATAAAGGAGAAAAATGTTAATATCTAAATAAAATCAATAGAGGATCTACTTTATAGTAAAAATCAAGATTTAGGATCTGTTGAAATCTGCTCTCATTTTATAACTAAAGTGAATTGGAACTTGTTAGAAATATTTGAAATCAAACTGGACATTATAATTAAAATGGAATTGCTAATGTTTTAGCCAGCATCTTAACACACCAGGTAGCAAGTTTAGTCTGAAAGGTGGAATCTAAAAGGTTTTGCCAGAGATATTGCATCTTGCATGTCCTTATACTATTTTTAGGACAATTGGTTTAAAAAAATCATTTAAAAATAGGGACATGCTCAGTTGGTTATTTATAATCTGACAGGTTGAAACTAGTACAACACCTGTTTGGGAAAATTATGGGTCTACAATTTATGTAAGAGTTTTCTTAAACTTCAATGAATTAATTTAGCAGAAATGACACTAAGAAATCTATGGCCTTAAAAAACTAATGTGGACTAGTGATCATGCAGGTTGAAGTAATAACTTCTCAACTAGATTCAGTTATCCTATCAAAGGATTTATATTTAGTTAGAGACAAAGTAGAATTCTACCACCCAAAACTATAAAGTTCCCTTTGTCAAAGGTGCATTTTTCTTTTTTTTTAAAATATTTTAATTTTTAAGAAACATTTTCCATAGTTACATGATTCTTCTTTTTACTTTCCCCTTCACCCCCTTTCAACCCCCTCCCAGTATCCAACATACGTTTCCCCTGGTTTTAACATGTGTGATCAATCAAGACTTATTTACATATTATTGATAGTTGCATTGGTGTGGTCCTTTCTCGTCTACATCCCCAACCATGCCTACATCAACCCATATGTTTAAGCGATTGTTTTTCTTCTGTGTTTCCACTCCTGCAGTTCTTCCTCTAAATGTGGGTAGCGTTCTTTCCATAAGTTCCTCAGAATTGTCCTGGGTCATTGCATTGCTGCTAGTACAGAAGTCCATTACATTCTCTTTTACCACAGTGTATCAGTCTCTGTGTACAATGTTCTCCTGGTTCTGCTCCTTTCACTCTGAATCAGTTCCTGGAGGTCATTCCAGTTCACATGGAATTCCTCCAGTTTATTATTCCTTTGAGCACAATAGTATTCCATCACCAGCATATACCACAATTTGTTCAACCATTCCCCAATTGAAGGGCATCCCTTCGTTTTCCAGTTTTTTTGCCACCACAAAAGTGCAGTTATAAATATTTTTGTACAAATCTATGTATGATCTCTTTGGGGTACAAACCCAGCAATGATATGCCTGGATTAATGGCAGTCTTTTATTGCTCTTTGGGCAAAATTCCAAATTGCCATCCAGAGTGGTTGGATCAGTTCACAACTCCACCAGCAATGCATTAATGTCCCAGTTTTTCCACATCCCCTCCAACATTCATTACTCTCCCCTTCTTTCATTTTAGCCAATCTGCTGGTGTGAGGTGATACCTCAGAGTTGTTTTGATTTGCATTTCTCTAATTATTAGAGATTTAGAACACTTTCTCATGTGCTTATTGATACTTTTGGTTTCTTTATCTGAAAATTGCCTATTCATGTCCCTTCCCCATTTATCAATTGGGGAATGCCTTAATTTTTTATACAATTGTTTTAGCTCCTTGTATATTTGAGTAATTAGACCTCTGTCAGAGTTTTTTGTTATTAAGATTTTTTCCCAGTTTGTTGTTTCCCTTCTGATTTTGGTTGCATTGTTTTTGTTTGTACAAAACCTTTCTAATTTAATATAATCAAAATTATTTATTTTACATTTTGTAATTTTTTTCTAACTCCTGCTTAGTTTTAAAATCTTCCCTTTCTCATAGATCTGAGAGGTATACTATTCTATGTTCACCTAATTTTCTTATAGTTTCCTTCTTTATATTCAAGTCATTCATCCATTCTGAATTTATCTTGGTGTAGGGTGCATTTTTCTAATGGAAACTAGAAGCAGATGGAGAATAGGAAAAGAAAGACCTTTCTTCTAAAAGGGTCTGATTACTGGCTTCTGAGCCATTCCCTCAAGGTATTCCTTTTCAAGGATTTGGGTTAGGGTTAGGGACCAAACGTGATTTCATTTGTCTATAGAGAACCAGGTGAGGATCTCCTTCTAGTGCTTCAGATCAATACCTTTTCTGTAACCTACAGTCTTTTAAAATTTTTATTTATTTATTTAAAATGTTTTCTCATGGTGTAACCTAGAGTCTTAAAGACTTTCCTAGAACTCAGGTAGTGAAGTAACTTAACTAGACTCACTTTTTTAAAAAAGTCTAATTGAAGAAGAAATAATCAAAAGCAAAAATCTAGCCCTGTTGGACTGAAGTTTTGAAGGTGGACAAAATACTTTTCCCCCTCTCTTTTTGATTCTCATTGTACTGCTAGTTGTATAGAATTTTAAATACTTGGAGTTTTTATATAGTTAGATTTTATATATATCACATAAATATATACATACACACACACACACACACATATATATACATATATATATACAAAAATATTCATATACAAACATATATATTCCCCATTGGCCTTTAATTTCATTGTTTTATAGGAATTCTCCCTAGGGAAATCTCAATATAGGAACTTCTTCCACTAATATAAATCTACAATTTGCCTCTAACTGGGAGTTTTGGAAATTGTCTGGGAACATTAATAGGCTAAGTGACTTCTCTTGTCACACAGTTAGACAGGATTTGAACACAGGTCTTCCTGACAGAAAGTATGGTTTTCCACCTACTTATAGAACTTTATCATACTGCTTGATTTTTTCACCCTGCTTTGAAGACATTCATTTTATTAAATCTCATGGAATTATTGTAGCATTATAGAATGTGGGGCAAAGTACTTGAAAGATATTAAAAAGGTTGATTGCCTTCATAAGAAAAGCCATGAAGGAAAGCTTAAGTAGAAAGCAGATCAATTAGATAAGAGAGAAAGAATGACAAAAGAAAGTTTCCCAGCCAAGAAAAGAGATGATTATGGAACAGAAAAAAAGATTGTATAGTTTCCTGAAGAAAGGTCATGATTTCTGTTATGATAATAGCTTGAAATAAAGGAGAATGGAAATATAAAGAAAGGAATGAGGTATTCCATTATTCCAAATTAAAATCTTTTGGTGTCATAAAGAAATATAGAATGAAGGCATCCTGGATCTTTTTTTTTTTCTTCTCCCTTTTCTTTTTTTGTTTTGACTTTCCTTGTTTTCAAGCTATATCTTAATTCCAGACACCAGAATTCTGATCTCTATTTTGTATTGGTTTTCTAATAAAAGCAAATAGATGATAAACACTTTGTTGACTATCAATGAGCTACCATATTTATTTTGGCAGAGAAGCTGTTTGGCCAAAGGCTGCCCCTTCTTATTCCTGTTTTGTGACAAGTCAGTAGGGATTCTTCTTGGCATCTGAATAAAACCTTTCTTTAACCTTTAACTGGTCCTGAATAACAAGCCCAGTTAAGAGGACTATTTACATAGGTGCAAACTATGGACAACAGAATAAAAATACAATGAAATAAAAAACAGAGTACAATGGGAACAGCACTGGATTTGGAATGAGGATAAAATCTTGCCTTTGTTAACTACCTCGGTGACTTTAAGCCTTAACCAAATCTCTAAGGGCTTCAATGTCCTCATCTGAAGTTTGAGGAGTTTGGAGTAGATTGTCTCTGAGGTCAATTCCAGGTATGCATTTATGATCCTATTTCTGACAAACTATCTCCTTCCAATTTCCCCATTCTGCTCTTTAAAAAAAAACAAAAGAAAAAAACTTTAGAACATGAATTATATAACCCTGGAAAATTTTTCTAAAAAATTAAAAATTTTAAAAAAATTTAAAAAACTTTGAAGCCTTATGGAAACCTATCTTACTCCTTTTAGTGGTGGTGGTGGTGGGAGGAGTGTGCATATGCAAGTATATATATATATATACCCCTATATATGCATATATATATATAATTTTTCCCTAGCATACTTAATCCTGTAGGGCCTTACCATAAAACCTTTGCTTTGCAATATGTCAGAGCTAAAAAACAAATAATTACCTTTCTAACTTGGGAGGATCTTTATTTATTAACACTGCAAAAGCAAATTTCCCCTTCCCCCTTTCAACTGTACATATCTGGTGTGGAGCTCAGCAGCAAGGTCTGCTGAAAATCATTGAGCAAATTTAGTCATGAGGGTAGAATAGCAGCCAGAAAAATGCAGACAAGAATATTGCTGGTCCAGAAGGGCAGGGTGATCTTCCTTGCAAATATCCCCTGGAATGCTCCTCCATCTCCCCGAAATCCAGGCAATATGGAGATCTATGATTGGCTCCTGACACATGATGTGTGGGAGTTATTGGATGGAGAAGAAGTTTGATAAACTGAGGCAAGAGCGAATTTCTGTCTCTTCATTCTGGGTTTGTTGTTGACTGGACTGCCTTGTGAGTAGACTGGGATCCCTTAATGGTGGCCTTAGATTCAGAGAGCTAAATGAAGCAATAAGGAAAGGGTCTTCTATCTCCCTCTCTTATTTTTTTCCATCTTTTTCTCCTACTACTTTTGATTTAATAAAATTATTAATTTACAGCCAGTCTCTTAATTTTAACTCTTACATTAACAAAACTTTCATATATCTGGGTAGTCACTTTTTAAAAAAGAATGCTAAAATAATAGAGTGTCCAATTCCCCCCCCCCCATATGTTCCTAAGTCAGTTTTATGAATAGCAACTTATTAAAGTAGCACAGTAGACCAACTAGCTGTATAATAAATATTGTAATGTATTCTCATCATTTTAATATCTTTGCACAGTTATATCCTAGTTATCTATGCTAATAGAGACAATGAAAGCACAAATATCTGAAGTTTCTATGTCTCTGTGCCCAATTTCTCTGGATATCTAAGAAACAGCTGTTTTAAAAAAAAACCACAGAATTCTAATGGCAGTCTGGATTCCTTGCTTCCTTTAAGTCTCATCTCAAATCATATCTTCTGCAGGAAGCTTTCTCCTGTATTACTTGGCCTTCATACCTTCCCTTTGGAGATTATTTCCAATTGGTCCTGTATATATCTTTATACATAGTTGTTTGCATATTGTCTCCCCCATTAGACTCTCAACTTCTTAAGGGCAGGGGACTTCCTTTGTCTTTCTTCAGATTCCCAGAGCTTGGCACAATGGCTGGCATATAAGAAAAGGGCTAAATAAATTATTGTTATTGTTATTTTTATTGCTGCTGTTGATAGTGAGCCAGCCTCTTTTCTTGAAAGGGATCTATCTGTATGATGGACAGAGAATCAAGAGAGTCCTAGATTTGAATATTGCTTCTGGCACTTACTAGATATATGTCCATGAGCAATGAACCACACTGAGCCTCAGTCTTCTCACCTGTAAAACAGGGATGATAATACCTAATATCTAATTCATAGGATTGTAATAATATCAAATGAAATAATATATGAAAAGGCTTTTATAAACCTTCAGAGCAATTTTATAAATGTCAGCATTATTACATAGTACACACATATCATGCAAACAATTAGTCTTCTTGCTTTTGTTTTCCTTCTACTAAAATTGACTGAATTAGGACATTGAAACAGCCATGGCCTGTTTCAAATTAGGAACTTTTTTAGGAAAGGGAATGAATAAGCACTTACTATGGGTCAGACATTGTGCTAAATGCTTTTTTTTTAAACATTTATTAATAATCATTTTTAACATGGTTACATGATTCATGCTCCTACTTTCCCCTTCACCCCCC